>NW_025901367.1:0-21423 GCF_022539505.1 Lolium rigidum
CCGTTTGAGAGGCGGCAGGGGATCGAAAGAAAAAGGCAAGTGACCAAATTTGAGGTGCCAAAAAAAACTCCAAGAAAAGAAAGTTTTATAGTACATAGAGGATGACATGCGGGTCCCATTTAGCAGACAGCGGTATCACCGTTTGAGAGGCGGCAGGGGATCGAAAGAAAAAGGCAAGTGACCAAATTTGAGGTGCCAAAAAAAACTCCAAGAAAAGAAAGTTGATTGCACATAGAGGATGACATGCGGGTCCCATTTAGCGACGGCGGTCTCAACGTTTCCAAGGCGGCAAGGGATCAAAAGAAAAAGTAAGTAGCCGTAAATCAGGGGGTCAAAAAAATCCAAGAATAGAAAGAATTTTGGTTCATAGAGGATGACATGCGGGACCCATGATCCCGCATCGTAAACGGCTCGATCGGAGAACGTTGAACGAGATGGCGCGATCGAGAAAAAAAACAATGCCGGAGAGGCTGCCATCCGGGCCCTACATCCCTCGGCGGTGCGGATTTGCGTTGACTCGGCCGGCGAACCCGAGAATTCGCGATGCACCACGTCCCGGCCACCATACGCGACGTTTTGGCCGCTTTCGTCGGGCTAGGTGGCCTCAAAAACGAGAAAAAAAAAGTTTTGACATGCACCACGGAGGGACCAAAATTGTCGGCCATGGTACACCAGCAACCACGGCGCGACTTCAACTTCGTCGGCCATGGCAACTTTTCTTGTAGTGCTGTGTTTTTGGCCCGGCCCACTAGCGTGTTGGGCCGGCCCACTTGCTATATGGTGGACCCCACATACTAAATGGGCCGGCCCTTTAACCGGAAAGTGGGACCCACTCGTGCTTTTGGCCCGGCCCACTATCTTGTTGGGCCGACCACTTGCTATATGGTGGACCCCACATACTAAATGGGCCGGCCCTTTAACCGGAAAGTGGGACCCACCTGTGTTTTTGGCCCGGCCCACTATCTTCTTGGGCCGGCCCACTTGCTATATGGTGGACCCCACATACTAAATGGGCTAGCCCATTAACAGGAAAGTGGGACCCACCTGTACTTTTGGCCCGGCCCACTGGCTTGGTGGGCCGGCCCATTTGATCTAATGTGGACCCCAGGTACTAAATGGGCCGGCCCGATAGCAGGAAAGTGGGACACACATGCTAATTGGGCCGACCCACTTGCTTTAAGGTGGACCCCACTTGGTAAATGGGCCGGCCCGATAATAGGAAAGTGGGTCCCACATGTTTTGTGGGCCGGCCCTTTTGCCTGTTGACCAGTCAAACGAGTGCATTCGGCCCGGCCCACATGCTTAGTGGGCTGGCCCATTAATGTTTTGACCGATCAACCTTAGAGGTTAGGCCCGACCCACGTAACTAATGGACCAGCCTGACTATATAGTTGACCGGTCAAACTAAGTCACTGGCCCGGCCCGCAAACTTAATGGGCCGGCCGCTTAAGACGTGGCAGGCCTCGTGTGGGCCTACCATCTACCACGGGGTTTCAGCACGGTTAACGCCGTTAACCGGCGTTAATGGCGTCCGCCACGTGTCGGCTTGCATGACATCGGCGAGTCAACGGGCTCCCGGAAATATTTCGCGCAACGGTCCGATTTTCCGTGGCGGAAGGGCGCCCAAGCGCGACGGACCGAAAAAATCGTCGTAGGACTTTGCCTGACGCACTTTAGACAACAGAACCCATATCGTCGGGTTAGGCCCATAGGCGACGAAAAATACCCCTTAGCGGACGATTTTGAGACGTTGTCTATCAGAACTTTTCTTGTAGTGTGTGTGGTAGATACAATTGGCATTTTGGTTTTTTGTGGTTGGATGCACGAGTAGAGATTATACCCAGTACATGCGAAGGCTAGCAAAAGACTAGGAGCGACCAACTAAGAGAGAAATACCATAATCATGCATAGCGATAAAACATTATTAATCAAAGCATAAAGTGATATCAAGTCAACCCAATAAAGCATCAAAGGAGAATACCGCAATATTATGCTTTGTATGATGGAAATAAAACATGATTCTTTCAATGGCACATTATGCACTCTCAGATATTTGAGACAAATCATTCTACAACAATAACTACTAACCATATGATAAGAATAACATCCAACATTACATGCCAAAATCTATGCCACAGTCTAAACAAGCTTTCTTTTGCATCACTATAAGCATGAAACATTTTACTCGTCTCCAACACCAATCAACTTATTTGAATCAACTCTCATAGATAATAGTCAATAAATACCAGAGAGCTAATCATATATAAATAAAGAAACTAACAAGCTCTAAACAAAATACGAGTGGAAACCAAGAGCTAAACGCAGTACTAACAAACTAGAACACTCGTGGAACAATAAAAATGAAAACTATAGCGTTTTATGCAATTAAAACGGAGTGTGTCTTTCTCCAAAATAAATATGCTGGGATACAACCATACAGCAAAAAAAACAAAACTAAACTAAAAATAAAAATAAAGACACTCCAAGAACAACACATTGCATATGAAACAATAAAAATATAGCGTCTAAAAAGATGACCTGATACTTTGTTGATAAAGAGGGGATACCTTGGGCATCCCCAAGCTTTAACGCTTGTACCTCTTGGATATTTCTTGGGGTGACATGGGAATCCCCAATATTGAGATTTTGTCCATACTTCATCTTATTACATCATTCTTCTCTCCCTACACTTGAAAACTTCCTTCATATAAAACTTCACACAATTCTTATTAGAAGCATTAGTGCAATCAAAATAACAAATCCACTTGCGTTCAATTATAACATATATAAAACATCCATTAAAAACATTAGATACGGTAGAAACTTCTTCAAAAAGCTCTTTCTCTCAAAAAAACTAAAAAAGAAAGAGATTACGAGGCAAATGCAAATAGTGGCAGAAATGTGTCAAAACAGAACACTAGGTAAATATCTATTTTTTCGAAAATCTTATGTTGCTCGGATCAAAAAGTGTTCAACTAACGGAAGTTAGATAATAACCTAGGGCATATGCAAAAAATTGGCAGCTCAAAATTACGTATGGCTAGGAATACGAATTTTTATGGTGACAACACAGAATCTGTTTTAGGACAGCAACTTCCCCAAATCTTACTTTCTTCCTATTAGAGGCTATTCTTGGCACAAAAAAGAAATAAAAATGATAAGGAGCGTTTATTACAGAGGTAATAACTTCCAAGACTCAACAAAATAAAAAAATACAGAAATAAAACATAGGTTATCTCCCAAGAGTGATTTTCTTTAACGCATTTCAGCTAGGCGCAGAAAAAGAGCTATCATCAAGTATTTTCAGGAAAAAAAAAGAAACATCAAGATCAATCACTTCCTCTAACACAAAATTTGTAAAATAGGTACTTTAGACACCCCTGGAGATGATGCCACATGCAAATCACTCTTAGTTGCGCTAAAAGTTTTATCAATTTTAAACATATTATGGGCTTTTGGTTTAGGCACCTTGGGCACATACATGATTTTTTGCTCTTTTCCCACAAAAGATTTCTCCTTAATAAACCCGAGAGAAGAAAAATTGAACTTAAAGTTTCCATAGCCTCCTCTAGTTACCAATCCTAAGGTTTATACTATCATGGGTATTGCTAGCCTCTAAGATATTCTTTTATTGATACTTTCTATTGATTCATTAATTTGGCTAGCATTATCAAGGAATTTTGGTAAACTTTTCTCTACCGAACTTAGTCCTTTTACAACATCTTCCAAAGTGATCTCAGTTTCAACAACATTAGTAGGTGGTATTCCTACTAAGCTTTAAATTAAATTGCAGGCTTCCAAAGCAGGAGTACCCAGAAAATTACCCCCCGTGAGAGTATCCAAAACATACCTATTCCAGCTAGATATACCAACATAAAAATTTCCAAGAAGGGTCATGGTAGAATATTTTTTAGTACATCTATAATGAGCATCACTTGTTCTATACCAAGCATCTTTCAAACTTTCTCCCCCTGTTGCTTAAAAGAACGAACCTCAACTTCAGGAATGCTTATTTTAGAAAGATTAAAATAGAACAACAGAAATAAAAGCTATAATAGAAACAATATTTTGTGTTTTTTATATAATGAAGCAAACACGAATAAGTAAAATTAACTAAGCAAAACAATAACAAAGTAAAGAGATTGGACATGAGAGACTCCCCTTGCAGAAATCCTCTTTCTCCCCGGCAACATCGCCAGAAAAGTAGCTGTTGCCGTGGGAGTAAGCAATCTCCGTGGTGTAACTTTTCTTCAGTTCCTCGGCAACGGCGCCAGAAAAGTAGCTTGATGAGCGCAGATTGCACACCGTTGGGGAACCCCAAGAGGAAGGTATGATGAGCAAAGTAGCAAGTTTTTCCCTCAGTAATAAACCAAGGTTTAATCGACCAGTAGGAAAAATGCGTGACTTCTGAAGGTGTTGCTAGATGACTTGTGGCAGGGCGCACTACCGGCGTCAGCAACAACGTGGAACCTGCACACAACACAACCAAAATACTTTGCCCTAACTTACAGTGAGGTTGTCAATCTCACTGGTTTTGCTAAACACAAAGGATTAAATGTATAATGTGGAAAGAGATGTTTGTTTGCAGTGGAATTCAAGAGAACAGTAAAAGAGCTGTTGCCGTGGGAGTTTACAAGAACAAGAACAGATATTGGCAATGTAAAAGAAAAGACTAGGGTCCACAATTCACTAGAGGTATATCTCCATAAAGATCAATAACATGTTGGGTGAACAAATTACAGCTGGGCAATTGACAAAATAAAGACCATACATGACAAGATGATTACTATGAGATTCATTTGGGCATTACAACATAATACATAGACCGTAATCCAAGTGCGTCTATGACTAATAATCCACGTTCCGGTTATCATCCGAACCCCTTCCAGTATTAAGTTGCAAGCAACAGATTATTGCATTAAGCAATATGTGTAAAGTAACAATAGAATTATCCTTAGATAAAACATTGTTGTTTTCTCCCTAGTAGCAACATCACATCTACAATCTTAGAAGTTATTGTCACTCTTCCAGAAAGCTAGAGGTATGAACACACTATCGAACATAAATACTACCTCTTGGAGTCACAAGCATCTACTTGGCCAAAGCATCTACTAGCAATGGAGAGCATGTAAGATCATGAATAACATATGACAAATATACAATCGATCTCAACATAGTATTCAATATTCATCGGATCCCAACAAACACAACATGTAGCATTACATAAAGATGATCTTGATCATGATAGGCAGCTCATAAGATCTAAACATGAGGCACAAATTGGAGAAGACAACCATCTAGCTACTGCTATGGACCCGTAGTCCAGGGATGAACTACTCACGCATCACTTCGGAGGAGGGCATGGTGATGTAGAGGCCTCCGGTGATGATCTCCCCCCCCAGCAGGGTGCCGGGAAGAGCTTCAAAACCCTCCCGAGCTAGGGTCGGCGATGGCGGCCGCGACAGAACTTTTCGTGGATGGAGGCTCGGGTATTTAGGTTTTTACCGAGATCGTGAATAAATAGGCGGAAGGGCGAGGTCGGTGGACTCCAGGGGCCCCACATCACCCCTTGGCGCGGCCAGGACCTGGGCCGCGCCTAGGGCTGGTCTGGCCGCCCTGTGGCGCCTCTTCATCTATCCTCCAGACTTCGTCTTCATTACGGTAAAATATGAACTTCGGCTTTTGTTTCGTCCAATTCCGAGAATATTTCATGTACAACCTTTTTGAAATACAAAACAGCAGAAAACAGGGAACTGGCACTATGGCATCTTGCCAATAGGTTAGTGCCGGAAAATGTATAAAAGTGCAACGAAGTGTAAGCAAAACATATATAAATTGGTGTAAAATAAGCATGGAGCATAAAAAATTATAGATACATTTGCAACATATCATTCCTCTGATCATGCTATCACTAATACAAAACCACTTAGGAGGGAAATGTCGCTTCTTCTATGCAAGAATGTCACTTCCTTTCATTTATGGTAATGTTCTCGCAAGAACCGTGAGAGTAACCCTGACACTTCGGGATGGTTTGAATATTCATATGATTAAATGAGTGGGAAGTGGTAGGTCAATCTCGATTGGGATGATAATTGGATACAAGGGAGACATGTGGTTCAACTTTTGGGTTAGATTGGCTCACTGTTGTTCAACATGATGTTGGACCTAGTGAATAAGACTTTCATCCCATGATACTAAACATCCCGCTATAATTTAACAGAGGTGAATATGCCATGGCATGTAACTTTGAGAACCCTGCAATCAACTTTATGAAATCAGCATACCGGGCCTTAGTGACTTAGAAAGCATGTTGCTCTAGATGAAGGGTTGGTCATGGGACCTTAACATCAGAGGAACAAATGTGGAGATTCTTTGAAAACTTACAAATTTTGCTAAAGTTGTGAGTGTTCTGTTGGCCTTACGCATGCCTTGATGAAGGGTCTTAGTGATTTTGAAAGCATGTTGTTCTAGATGAAGGGCCGATTATGGAACTTTGAGAAGCTAGCAATCTACTCCGAGGAATTATGTGGGATGTAGTCACCTTGAAATACCAAGGAAATTGGTAGGTGCAAGATTGGTCTTGCGTCTAGCGAGAACCTTATGCGTGCCTTACCACACACATTTTTTGGGGGAGAAGCTCTAAAGGTATTTGATGTCGAATTACCATGCTTACTGATACTTGGTTAAAGGATACCCCATGTGATTGTATGCTCAATGGAAAGCAAAGAGGAAGAATCATCAACATTATGCAATCTATTTGGTCTTCACTTAATTGATGGATAATCCATGCAAATATCTGAAATTGATCAAAGAAGAGTTGCACATGCTAGATCTTGAGTGAAGCAGATAAAAGGTCACATCCTTTGTGTTGGCATCCTTTGGGTCTTGGGCAGGATGAAAATTACTATAGATGGAGCCATTGACTCGTGTATGGCATGAAGGGAGTTGGTGGCCGTGTTACACTCTCACAATTTCCCTTGATAGGTGCATGGAGTAAATTGTATAAACATGTCACTGTGATCCACTCATCGCTGAAGTTCAAGCCCTTAAAGATGGAGTGGTTTTTTGCAAAACAAAAGGTTTTCTCATGTGGTGATGGAGACATACAACTTAGAGCTGGTCAACATCTGGTCTTCATACCATGATAATTGTTCAGTCGTGGCACCAACCCTACCCTAGATGAAATTGGGGAGTTCGTTTTTTTTTCTGGTCTGTTGGAGGCGTGGGGAGCAGGAAGTGCCCGTCAACAGGAGGAGTTGGCAGAAATACCGACATAAAATGCTATAACGGTGCAACGTTCTTTCTCGAGAAGGAAATTCAATTACTTAAGAAAAAACCCAATGATTTCAATCCTTTTGGAGGGGATATAAACTTGACACCCAACAACCAATTTAAATATGTAAAAAAAAAGGGTGTGGCTACAGAGTGCCCAGTTACCGGTTAGTCTTACACGGTGCTCCCTTGTCTGAAACCAAAGTTTACCTAAAATAGAAAGTTGTCCCACGAGCTGAAAGTGACACCTAACAAAAATAGAAATCGGGACCACATTTCCGCACATGCAGCCATCCACCTTTTTTACGGAGAGCATAAGAAAAACGGGCCCACCGCCTTCTTCTTCGTCCAATTTATGGCATGTAAGAAAATGAAGTGTGACTAGAGAAAATTACATCCTGGAAAAAAATCGTACAGTTCATTGCATGCATGAAATTGGAGTTTGACTACAAAATGTTACATCCTAAAAAAATACGGTGCTTGTGATTCCAATCAAGGATGTAGAAAATAGCAGTGGTGGATGTAGAAAAAAGTACTCCATAATTACATCCAGATCTAGGAGAAACCACTACTGTTACATCTAAAAACATAGGAGACCAATCAAGAGCTGGAAAAAATACGGTGTATGTAATTCCAATTAAGGATGTAAAAAAATAGCTGCGGTGGATGTAGAAAAAAGAATATAATTACATCCAATTCTTGGAACAACCCACTATTGTTACATAAAAAACATAGAAAGGCCATACTAATCAAAGATCTGGAATTCTGGATGTAGAAAACAGGGAACATCATGCACAGGACCGACCAGCGCCCGAACGGACGTGATCGACAGCAACCACAAGCGCCGGCCGCCGGGGTCGCCGGATCTCGGTCGAAGACGGCGAACGGCGGCGGCGCCGTACCGCGGCTAGGGAAAATAGATTCTAGGCTAGGTGAGGGCCGGGGCTGCGCGCGTGGTTGCAGTCCACGCTCGGCCAAACAGCCATGGCGGGGCTCGGGGTGACGTTGCCGGCGCCGTCCGCGACGCCGCCGATCTCGGCGAAGGACCCATACCTAGCCTCTGATCCGGCTGTCACGGTCCGGATTCGCCGGGCGGAAGCAGGCAGGGACCACCGCCTCCATCGCGCGCGCCCGGCAAAATTCTTGCGCGCCGAGGACAGTTATGTCGCCGGCGGAGGTAGGGCTCGTCGGGGCCGGCCGAGCGCAGTAAGATCTGCACCGCCGCCGCCTCCTGTTCCTCCTCTTCCGGCCTTAAATCTCACGATGGTGGCGGTCGAGCTCGATTTCATGGATTGGAGATGGGGATAAGGCTTTTTTTTATGAGATGTGATGGGGATAAGATAGACGATGAGAGCAGGAAGCCAGGACCACGCATATTGTTTTAACGAGAAGCGGCCGCATGTGCGCGTGGTCCCACGGGGAAGCATCTCGTATTCTCATCCGCATGCTCCACCAACCATTAGATGAAGATCCAACGAACGTGAGATGTGAGCACTCCGTAAGACAAGGGAGTGCCCAGGCAGAAATTAGATTATGCGAAAAAAAAATTTGGAGGCCTTGCATTGGAGTGGATGTTCTATCCAACCGACGGTACCATCGGCCCAGCCCAGAACGGATCTCGCACGGAAACTCACAAGCTTCAGCCAATCCGGCTTACTTACAAAATTCCATCTACGAATGAGCAGCCAGCACGTGGTATCATGACCCAAAGGAAAAAAATCTTGTTTTCGAACGGAAACAATGGAAACAAATCCCTCGTTCTTATCCCCTCCAAAACAACGGGCCCACACAGAGAAATAAAAAAAGTTAGAAAAAGCGAAGCGAGAAGAACGAAAACCAGCCACCGAAAAAGTCACCTCCCCTCGTTTTAAAACCGCAGCCGCTCCTCCTCTCCACTTCCTTCTGCACCCACCCCCACTCCACCAACAAACCGCAAGAGCCACACGCCCGACCTCACACACACCACACCAGATCGTCGACGGCGATGGCGGCGGCAGCGGGAACCAGGGAGGAGATGGTGTACATGGCCAAGCTGGCGGAGCAGGCGGAGCGGTACGAGGAGATGGTGGAGTTCATGGAGAAGGTCGTGGCCGCCGCCGGGACCGGCGAGCTCACCGTCGAGGAGAGGAACCTGCTCTCCGTCGCCTACAAGAACGTCATCGGCGCCCGCCGCGCCTCCTGGCGCATCGTCTCCTCCATCGAACAGAAGGAGGAAGGCCGCGGCGCCGCGGGCCACGCCTCCGCGGCGCGCAGCTACCGCGCGCGCGTCGAGGCCGAGCTCTCCAACATCTGCGCCGGGATCCTCCGCCTCCTCGACGAGCGCCTCGTCCCCGCTGCCGTCGCCGTCGACGCCAAGGTCTTCTACCTCAAGATGAAGGGCGACTACCACCGCTACCTCGCCGAGTTCAAGTCCGCCGCCGAGCGCAAGGAAGCCGCCGACTCCACCCTCGGCGCCTACCAGGCCGCTCAGGTCTTTTTTTTCTTCCCATCGCTGCCTCCTCTTCTTTTTCCTGTCCTCCTCCGACGACCGGCTTGACTGAAAACAAAGTTGGATCTTGGGCTGGTTCTTTTCTTTCTCCAGGACATAGCTATGAAGGAGCTGCCGCCGACCCATCCCATCAGGCTGGGCCTCGCGCTCAACTTCTCCGTCTTCTACTACGAGATCCTCAACTCGCCCGACCGCGCTTGCTCGCTCGCCAAGCAGGTGATTTTCCCATTCTTTCTTACTTACTACCTTCCCAGTTTACTAGCTCATCAACTTTGGGCAGATCTATTACCTGGCATAGATCAGAGTTGCACAAGGCGCTAGGATATGATTTTGTTCCTTTCTCCAATGCTCCCGTCCTATATTGCCTAGTTGTTTCTTGTTTCATCCGCATATATTGCTGCGCCGCTTAGGTAGTGGACATATTCCAGTTGTTTTTATTCGCATATACAATTATTAGTTTTACGCTGTTTAGGGAGCGTAGACATATTCTTCAGTTACAGTTACATCTGGCAATATTCACCCGCTTTGGATGTTTGGTCACTGCCTCAGTGTGCTAGTTGTAGTTGTGACCCATGCCATGCCGGCTCAAATTGCCCCATTCTTCCAAGATGTCACTTTATCTTTCAGAGTGTAGACCCACATCCCTGCTTGCTGTCATGACATGGACCGCTTGGTTAAGATAAATGATAGTAGTGGAGCACCATGATGCTCATCTCGCTGGATTGGCCACTTTGTTTAGCCCCGGAGCACAATTGATCTGTAGATTTATTTTATGCATCTGAAGTTTTCTCTCGAGTCAACTCATCTTTCTAAGTTGTGATGAATGTGATGATGCCTGCATTTATCTTCCATCTCATTTGTCATCGAATTGACCTTCAGGTTTAGTTGATCTAGATACTACAATTCTGGAAAACTCTTCTGCATATACAGCCCATGCTGTCTTTTGGTGTGTGATTATACTCTCCTGTGTTTACAGGCCTTCGATGAAGCCATTGCCGAGCTGGATTCCCTTGGGGAAGATTCCTACAAGGATAGCACCCTGATCATGCAACTTCTCCGTGACAACCTCACTTTGTGGACCTCTGATATGCAGGTACGGTGTTCTGACCAGCATAAGGAAAAATATACAAATAAGACATTATTTTTTCAATAAATTAAACCCAACAATGTATGTGAACAGGATGATGCCGGGGATGAAATGAGGGATGCAAGCAAGCCTGAGGATGAGAACTAGCGAAAGATCCTAGTGACTGCCCTCTTCATCTCTTAACCCGTGGGTAGTATGATGCTTGTACAAGGACCATTTTCTGTGTCCTTTATCGCCGGGTCTTTACTTACCCTTTGTTTCGTTATATTGCCATTGTCGTCCTCATGTATTATTTTTACTTTTCTATCGGAATACTGCTCGTGTACTCAGGGATGCCTTAAGATTTAAAGAACTAGAGGATTGTCAACTCTTGCTTCCCATAATTGAATGCAATTATGCAAATTCCATGTTCCACACAATGTTCTGTCATGGCTAGTTTGTGGTTTGAATTGGCTATGCAATTACAATGGTCGTCGTTTGATCTTGGAGAAAAAAGACATACAGCTGGAGTACCAATAATGTGGCCATGCATCACCAACAGACATAACATGGCACTGAATTAGCCTTGCCATTATGCCACTTGAGCTTTTGTGCTGGCATTGTTGCCTTTCCAGCCAAAGATATTTGCTGAATGGAGAGCAAATCAGCAAGATATTATAGTTGGTATTTAGTGTCATCAGGTCTTGCCTATAGTGAAATTATTACACCAGTTTCTGCTGAATCATCGGTTGTTTGATTGATTTACAGGGCATTGCATTATACTGTTTGTGATTTGGAGGTGTTTTTAGACAGCAGTTGCGTGCTCTACGATAAACATGCACCATCATTAGTGACGTGTATTACATTCCCTTTATGGGAACTACTAGTACTTTTTTTGAAACACAACACAATTGTAGATGCTCACACATATTTACATACACTCACCTTATAAATGAGATTGCCATCGCCTTACACTGAAATAATATTACGTCTTTACGAGATACTATAGTGTCAAACCTGGAATTTAACCTCTAATGAGTTAGAGGTGCCACCAGTAATGCTACACCTATAGAATTTATTTACGGAAGAGACTTGACATGGTTCATCAATATTGGAGAGCCTGCAACAGTTGGTCCGGTTTTTTCCCATCCAGTTTCACGGGTGATTGCCTCGTCAGCCCGTAAGTTAGCCCGTAGCATTTCCGTCCGTAAGTTAAGCATTTCCAGGAGTATTCCTCACTATCCTCCTAACAATCTAACTATAATATCCGTCCGTAAGTTGATTCTGAATACTCCTACAGTAACTAGCATTTGCCCCTTAAAGTAAGCATGCATGCAGTGCGGCGATTTGGCGGACGAGCTATCACGGTCGTGGTCTTTTTTATTGACTACGAATTACAGATACTTGCTTGATAATCTTCCTGATTATATTTCTAATAGTAATACTATCACGGACGCGGGTTTAGGTCTCGGGATGCAGGTCCTGCTGTGCTGTCAGATTTTGCTAGACATACGTGTTGGAACACTTGAATTACGAACAGTGAACTTGCTAAGTTAAGGCCCATCTGTATTTTTTTCGATAAAGAGGCTCATCTCTATGACAGGCTTAAACATGGGCTGCTAGCAGAAAATATCACGAGAACCAACCTGTGGTTGGATGGTTAGGAGGGCACGCCTGTACTGCAGCCGTGAGTTCAAATTCCACATTTGACACTTTAGTGTCTCATAAAGGCGGAATATTCTTCAGTGGGAGGCGACGTTTCCATCGACAGCGAGGCGCCTGTGGTGACTTCGTCAATCTCAAGACCCGCCGGATCAGTTCTTCAACGCAGTCTCTTGGAGGTGCTCATAGGGGTAGGGGGTGAGTGTGTGCGCGTATGTATGAGCGCCTTTGATTGTACTATGTTTCGCAAAAAAAAAAAACCAGAAAATATCACCTATGGTACATGACCCCCCATCCACGGAGACATTAAAATTAACCATGTTCTCTATGTTTTACCGGGACGCAGCGGGAGCCTCTATTCAAAGTGTTTTTTTTTTCGCGAGGAAAAAGGAAAATATTAAATCATAGAAACATTACATTATTTGTTTATAACATTCTCTAACACAGAAGAGAAGTTTCTCATCCAGAACTGGGTACGTTTTAATTCCCTACCCTGCTTTGACATAACATGGCTGGCTTCATTCTGGCTTCTGTCAATTTACCTTATTGTTGTCTCCCTTTCTCCAAAGCCTTCTTGTATATGTTCCCTAACAGAGAGATGAGATTTGGATTGATTGATCATTCTCTTTGGCAGATCATATTCACTGCAGTTGCATAGTCCATCTCCAGATCGATCGGTTATGTCGACCAACTCAAAGCTAACCTTAGTCCCTCATCACATGCCGTCATTTCCGCTTCTAGCGCCGATGCATAGTGCGGCAAACCAAACGCGCCTCTGGGTCGGTCCACCTATGGTGCATCGTCTTCACCTTTAACTCTTTCATTATCATTGTTTTTGCTGCCGCTCTTGATTCCCATGCCACCGCTGGCCACAACCACATGCCGCCGCCCCCACCCGCTACCTCTACCTCGCTACCTTGGTGCCCCACCCTGCTCGAGCCACCGCCGCCCTCGGTTTCCCTCTAAACCACACCCCTTCTCCATCTCCGATGAGTCCCCCCGCACCAACACCCCTAACCCTAAGTCGTCGAAGCCTTGCCAGATAGCACGCACCAGATCCCCTCCCCTAAGTTCTCTGCCTCACCTCCACCTGCGCCGCCACGGCGAGCCGCGTCGGCATTGGCTCTGGTGAGGTCCATTCATCGCCTCGCTAGAGTTGTCACGGCCAGCTACACTGCACCTGTCTCCCGCGAGGTCAGCTTCTTCTCCGGTGGTCTCACTTCAGCGCATCGTCCTCGTTTCTCGTCACCAATGTTAACAAGCTTGGCCTAGAATTCACGAGGAAAACGAGAGAGGTACGCGTTAGGGTGCTAACATACGCAATAAGTGTCAAATGGGATTCATCGGCTGCAGCGAGCACGGTGCTACCTGCAGCGCTGCACTCATAAGTCATGACTCATGAGCCATGCGGAATAAGCCTAGTAACAGGTACATCTCCCTCTTCTTATTTCCCCCCTTTTTTTGTTTATTTTTAAAAAGTTTTTAATTTTTTAAAAATTCTCAAATTTAAATAAAGTTAAAACTAGAAAACTGTTCAGATAGGATTAAAAAATGATCGGATTGAGAAAATGTAGAAATTTATAAAAATTGAAAATGTTCAAACTTGAAAAAAAAGGTCAAAACAAAAAAAATGTTGAAGAAAAGACAAAAAAAGATGTCTCGTGAGAAGCTATTTTGGAGCACCTGAAATTGTCTTTTTTTGCACAGGACGCAAACAATAATATACTTTCGCAAAACTTCGTGTGCGAGCATAGAATGTTTAGAAGTACATCCCAGTATTTTTTTCCAGAATTTTTAGATATTTAAAATGTGTTTTCTCTAGTAGTGTTCCATCTACACCTACAAGCTAAAATGGATTTCCGACATATTAAGGAATATGTGAGAAGTGAGGGAGTAGATATCATTAGGTTGCAGAAACCATTAAGCAAGACTTTTCTAAATAGGAGCTTGATAGTCTTACTCGGAGCTTGAGGTTTGTTTGGCACTGCAAGAGATCATATAACGATGCGATCCGTGGCATAGAAAATAAAAAAATTTATACAAGAAACGAATAAACCGAGATCCAATCTAAGAGGAGCCAAGATCTAATCTAGGAAGATGCAAGCAACAAGAGAGATTAGATCTACATATCCTTGTAGAACACGAGCGGAAATAGTTTAGTGCCACAAATGATGTAGTCGTTCCCTCTACAATCCAATCCGATCAGCACCGCAACGAGCGGTACCTTCGAGATGTGCACATGTATGACTTGATGACGAATTCTTATCCTTGATACAACAAGGGAGAGGAAGTGGTAGATGATATCTAAGACCAACAACACAACAACGATGGTGGCTATGGTGGAGATCTCCGACACGGCTTCGCCAAGATGCTGCAGAGGAGGAGATGGAAGAGGAGAGGGGAGCGCGGCGGCTAGGGTTTGGTGTTTTGCACCCCTGCCACTCCCCCTCTTTATACAAGCCAGGATTGGTCCAACTTCCCCCCCTCCAAGCCTAGGGACGGTGCCCCCTAGGGAAAAAAACTTACCGCTTAAGTTTCCCTTTGGTAGTCTCCCTTTAGAGTTTCCCATGGGTTGGTTGCATGGGCCATGGGGGGTTGGTGGGCCTGGCCCAAGTGGGCTAGTAATTCATCCCTTGGTCCATGTGGGCCCTCCATTAAATTTGGGCCCCACTGGTGGACTTCCAGAATCTTCTAGAACTTCCATGATACGATACTAGAAAAATCCCAAACTTTTCTGGAACCCTAAAATGACTTGCTCATATATGATTCTTAATCTCCGGACCATGCGAAAGATCCTCATGATATCCTGGATCTCATTTGAGACTCCGAACAAACCTTCTGTCTCACCATCATGAATATATCATTTCTGCCCTAACGTCATCATGTGTTAAGTGTGTGACACTACGGGTTTGAGAACATGTGGAAATGATCGAGACACCTCTCCGGTAAATAATCAATAGCAGGACTAGATGACCATAATGATTTCCACATATTCCACGAAGATACTTATCGGTTGAACAACAATGTCGAGGATTCAAACAATCCCGTATTCCATTCTCTTTATCACGCGATATTTTACTTGCCCGAGATTTGATCATTGGTATCACCATACCAGTTCAACTGTTCCAAGAAAGTACTCTCTACTCGTACCGTAATACAACATTCTGTTGTGAATAACTCATTAGTCACGTGCTTGCAAGCGATCAATATAGAATGTGCTTTACCGAGCGGTCCCTGAGTATATCTCTCTGTCACCTGGATGTACAAATCCTACTGTTTATACATCCTACCCAATAGGTACTTTTTGTGATACCTAAAGACACCTTTATGATCACCCAATTATCAAGTGATGTTTGATGCCCCCAAAGTATTCTTCCAGTGCTATGGAGTAATATAATCTCATGATCTAAGGATTGGGATACTTGACATTAGAAAGCTATAATAGTTTAAACAAAGTGACATGATCTAATTGCTTCTCTTAGTTGGGTATGTCCATCACGTCATTCCGCTGATGACATGACCCTGATACGTCTCCAACGTACCTATAATTTCTGATGTTCCATACTTGTTTTATGACAATAGTTACATGTTTTGCTCGCACTTTATAATGTTTTTATGCATTTTCCGGAACTAACCTATTAACAAGATGCCGAAGTGCCAGTTCCTGTTTTCTGCTGTTTTTGGTTCCAGAAAGGCTATTCGGGCAATATTCTCGAAATCGGACGAAATCAACGCCCAGAACCTTAGTTTCCCCGGAAGCTTCCAGAGAGCCAGAGAGGGACCAGAGGGGAGCCCTGGGGGCCCCACACGTGGTGGCGGCGCGGCCCAGGGGGGGGCGCCCCCCTACTGTGAGGGGGCCCCGTGGCCCTTCCGGCTCCGACTCTTCGCCTATTTAAGCCGTCCTGACCTAAATCCTCGACACCAATTGACGAAACTCCAGAAAGACTCCAGGGGCGCCGCCGCCATCGCGAAACTCCGTTTCGGGGGACATAAGTCTCTGTTCCGGCACCCTGCCGGGACGGGGAAGTGCCCCCGGAAGCCATCTCCATCAACGCCACCGCCTCCATCATGCTCCGTGAGTAGTTCCCCCATGGACTACGGGTTCTAGCTGTAGCTAGTTGGTACTCTCTCCCCCATGTACTTCAATACAATGATCTCATGAGCTGCCTTACATGATTGAGATTCATCCGATGTAATCGGTGTTGTGTTTGTTGGGATCCGATGGATTGTTACATTATGATTAGTCTATCTATAAAGTTTGTGAAGTTATTGTTGTTGCAATCTTGTTGTGTTTAATGCTTGTCACGAGGGCCGAGTGGCATGATCTTAGATTTAAGCTCTATACTTATTGCTTAGATTGTATCTACAAGTTGTTTGCACATGTCTATGTCCGGAACCCGAGGCCCCGGAGTGACGACAAGCTCGGGATAGCTGGAGGGGAAGGCTTAGGTATGAGGATCACATGTTTTCACCAAGTGTTAATGCTTTGCTCCTGTGCTCTATTAAAAGGAGTACCTTAATTTCCAGTAGATTCCCTAGAAGCCCGGCTGCCACCGGCTGGTAGGACAAAAGATGTTGTACAAGTTTCTCATTGCGAGCACGTATGACTATATATGGAAAACATGCCTACATGATTAATAATCTTGATGTTCTGTCTTAATGCTATTTCAATCCTATCAATTGCCCAACTGTAATTTGTTCACCCAACACTTGTTATTGGAGAGTTACCACTAGTGTAGATAGCTGGGAACCCCGGTCCATCTCTCATCATCATATACTCGTCCTACATGTCATTGGAAGTAGTATCAACTACTTTCTGGTGCCATTGCTCTCATATTACTGCTCTACTGTCATCGTGTTACTTGTTACTATTGCTCTCATATTACTGTTGCTTTCACATCACCCCTGTTACTAGTGCTTTTCCGAGTGCGGCTGAATTGACAACTCAGTTGTTAAGGCTTATAAGTATTCTTTACCTCCCCTTGTATCGAATCAATAAATTTGGGTTTTACTTCCCTCGAAGACTGTTGCGATCCCCTATACTTGTGGGTTATCAGACCCCATTATTGATTGACAACACATGTCTATGATTACGAAACCTTAACCATCATTAATGAACATGCTAGTCTAGTAGAGGCATACTAGGGACAAGATGTTGTTTATGAAGCCACACAAGTATTATGTTTCTTGTAAATACGATTCTAGCATGGAGCATAAACATTTATTATGAGTAATGAAATATGATAATAATAACATTACTATTGCCTCTAGGGCATACTTCCAACATATAGGTGGTATTCCTATGAGAGTAAGTGATACGTCTCCGACGTATCGATAATTTCTTATGTTCCCTGCCACATTATTGATGATATCTACATGTTTTATGCATACTTTATGTCGTATTTATGCATTTTCCGGCACTAACCTATTAACGAGATGCCGAAGAGCCGATTCTTTGTTTTCTGCTGTTTTTGGTTTCAGAAATCCTACAAAGAAAATATTCTCGGAATTGGACGAAATCAACGCCCAGGGTCCTATTTTTGCACGAAGCTTCCAGAAGACCGAGGGATAGACGAAGTGGGGCCACGAGGCAACCACACACTAGGGCGGCGCGGCCTGGGCCTGGGCCGCGCCGGCCTGTTGTGTGGGGCCCTCGTGTGGCCCCCTGACCTGCCCTTCCGCCTACATATAGTCTTCGTCGCGAAACCCCCGATGCGAGAGCCACGATACGGAAAACCTTGCGAGACGCCGCCGCCGCCAATCCCATCTCGGGGGATTACGGAGATCGCCTCCGGCACCCTGCCGGAGAGGGGAATCATCTTCCGGAGGACTCTTCACCGCCATGGTCGCCTCCGGAGTGATGTGTGAGTAGTTCACCCCTGGACTATGGGTCCATAGCAGTAGCTAGATGGTTGTCTTCTCCTCATGTGCTTCATTGTCGGATCTTGTGAGCTGCCTAACATGATCAAGATCATCTATCTGTAATGCTATATGTTGTGTTTTGTCGGGATCCGATGGATAGAGAATACTATGTTATGTTGATTATCAATCTATTACCTATGTGTTGTTTATGATCTTGCATGCTCTCCGTTATTAGTAGAGGCTCTGGCCAAGTTTTTACTCTTAACTCCAAGAGGGAGTATTTATGCTCGATAGTGGGTTCATGCCTCCATTAAATGCGGGACGGTGACGGAAAGTTCTAAGGTTGTGGATGTGTCTGTTGCCACTAGGGATAAAACATTGATGCTATGTCCGAGGATGTAGTTATTGATTACATTACACACCATACTTAATGCAATTGTCTCGTTGTTTGCAACTTAATACTGGAAGGGGTTCGGATGATAACCTCGAAGGTGGACTTTTTAGGCATAGATGCATGCTGGATAGCGGTCTATGTACTTTGTCGTAATGCCCAATTAAATCTCACAATACTCATCATATCATGTATGTGCATGGTCATGCCCTCTCTATTTGTCAATTGCCCGACTGTAATTTGTTCACCCAACATGCTGTTTATCTTATGGGAGAGACACCTCTAGTGAACTGTGGACCCCGGTCTATTCTTTACATTGAATACAATCTGCTGCTATTGTTCTTTACTGTTCTTTGCAAACAATCATCATCCACACTATACATCTAATCCTTTGTTACAGCAAGCCGGTGAGATTGACAACCTCAACTTGTTTCGTTGGGGCAAAGTACTTTGGTTGTGTTGTGCGAGTTCCACGTTGGTGCCGGAATCTCCGGTGTTGCGCCGCACTACATCCCGCCGCCATCAACCTTCGACGTGCTTCTTGGCTCCTAATGGTTCGATAAACCTTGGTTTCTTGCGAGGGAAAACTTGCCGCTGTACGCATCACACCTTCCTCTTGGGGTTCCCAACGGACGCGTGCTGTATGCGTATCAAGCTCTTTTTACGGCGCCGTTGCGGGGAGATCAAGACACGCTGCAAGGGGAGTCTCCACAATCCAATCTCTTTACTTTGTTTTTGTCTTGCTTTAATTTATTTACTACTTTGTTTGCTGCATTATATCAAAACACAAAAAAATTAGTTGCTAGCTTTACTTTATTTACTGTCTTGCTCTCTATATCGAAAAACACAAAAAAATTAGTTACTTGCATTTATTTTATCTAGTTTGCTTTATTTACTACTGCTAAAATGAGTAATCCTGAAGTTGAAGTTCGTTCGTTTAAACAACAAGGTGGAGAAAGTATTAAAGATGCTTGGTATAGAATTAGTGATGCTCATCATAGGTGCACTAAGAAACACTCCACTATTATCCTACTTAGGAACTTTTATGTTGGTATATCTAGTTGGAATAGGTATGTTCTTGATACTCTTTCGGGGGTAATTTCCTAGGTACTCCTGCTTTAGAAGCTAGTTGCATCATTGAGAGTCTAGTTGGAATACCACCTGTTAATGAAACTAAAAGTGAAATCTCTCTTGAGGATGTTATGAAAAAATTGGAAACCATAGAGAAAAATATTCCAAGTGTTGAAACTAAATTGGAAATGCTACTTGATAAAACTGATGACCTTGATAAATCCTTAGGAGGAATTGATGAAAGAATTAGTGTCCTAGGAACTTGTGTTGTCCATGATAATCAAATCAATAGGATTGGCGAACTTGAAAAAGCTGTGGGAACCTTGGGTTCAACTTTTTCTTCTCTTAAATATAAGGAAAATGCTTATGTGGGTAAAGAGCAAAAATTCATGTATTTCTCTAAGGTGCCTAAACCAAAGAACTATTATAGGCCTAAAATTGATAAAACTCCCAATACCCCTAGTTATGATGTTGATGCTTCGTCTCTTGATAACACTTGATACACACTTTCTGCGCCTAGCTGAAAGGCGTTAAAGAAAAGCGCTTATGGGAGACAACCCATGTTTTTACTACAGTATTTTTATTTTATATTTGAGTCTTGGAAGTTGTTTACTACTGTAGCAACCTCTCATTATCTTAGTTTTGTGCATTATTGTGCCAATTAAAGTCTTTGATAGTAAGGTTCATACTAGATTTGGATTACTGCGCAGAAACAGATTTCTTTGCTGTCACGAATCTGGGCCTAATTATCTGTAGGTACCTCAGAAAATTATGCCAATTTACGTGAGTGATCCTCAGATATGTACGCAACTTTCATTCAATTTGGGCATTTTCATTTGAGCAAGTCTGGTTCCTCGATAAAATCCATCTTTACGGACTGTTCTGTTTTGACAGATTCTGCCTTTTATTTCGCATTGCCTCTTTTGCTATGATGGATGAATTTCTTTGTTTCATTAATGTCCAGTAGCTTTGTGCAATGTCCAGAAGTGTTAAGAATGATTGTGTCACCTCTGAACATGTGAATTTTTATTGTGCACTAACCCTCTAATGAGTTGTTTCGAGTTTGGTGTGGAGGAAGTTTTCAAGGATCAAGAGAGGGAAATGATGCAATATGATCAAGGAGAGTGAAAGCTCTAAGCTTGGGGATGCCCCGGTGGTTCACCCCTGCATATTCTAAGAAGACTCAACCGTCTAAGCTTGGGGATGCCCAAGGCATCCCCTTCTTCATCGACAACATTATCAGGTTCCTCCCCTGAAACTATATTTTTATTCCATCACATCTTATGTGCTTTGCTTGGAGCGTTGGTTTGTTTTTGTTTTTGTTTGAATAAAATGGATCCTAGCATTCATTGTGTGTGAGAGAGACACTCTCCGCTGTTGCATATGGACAAATATGTCCTTAGGCTTTACTCATAGTATTCATGGCGAAGGTTGAATCTTCTTCGTTAAATTGTTATATGGTTGGAATTGGGAAATGCTACATGTAGTAATTCTAAAATGTCTTGAATAATTTGATACTTGGCAATTGTTGTGCTCATGTTTGTCGTGGTATCGTCACGGCATATGCCATAGGGTGGCTAATCGAAGGGGCTCCTGAGAGATCTCACGGCG
>NW_025901368.1:0-29637 GCF_022539505.1 Lolium rigidum
GCATCCCTCCTAAATACAAGGCCCGCTGATGGCGCTAACTCCTTTTACTCTTTATAAAAAGTTTTAAAATGCACAGTGGCTTCCTTTTCACGACCAACTATAGCTTAGAGAGGGGAAGCGGTAGTACCGACCAACTATGGCTTGGAAATGACAAAGCTTCTACTCCAAGCATACAACACACACACGAAAAAATGTAGGGAATGATCTTATGAAACATGGAAAGGCTATTTTTTTGCGGTAAGGGCTCAATTCATTCCATACCAGACAGGTTACAGTCCTTGTTCACACAGTTACAAAGAAAATCTGGGCACATAGCGAGCCAAGATCTACTCTGCCTAATCTCTGAAGCTTTTCTAGCACAAGTGAGCTACAACATTCGCAGTTCTGTGAGCAAAGGAAAGAGAAAAACTAGTGAAAACCTTACTAATCTCCCTAATTTCACCAAGAATTGGAGCCACCTCTGATCGGAGGTATATGCCACTGCTCCACATCTTAGTCAGGGTCAAGGAGTCACTTTCCATCATCAGCTTTTGAACACCAGGAGCCCTAGCCCCAACGAACACCATCTCTCACCGCCGTAGCTTCCATGATGATCGCACTGACAACATTAGGATACCAGTGCGCCGAAGCCATGATGAAGCTGCCGTCATTAGCACACGCGATAACACCGGATGCGCCTTCCTGAGAAGCAACATTGAAGTCCCCATCAACATTGATCTTGATGAATCCAGGATCAGGGGGTTTCCATTTCTCACAAGCCTTGCGAACACACATGCCATCAGTTTTAGATCCTGCATTCCACAGGTCATGAGCCGTATCCAGAGAACAATGCATAATTTTCATAAGATTAACATTCATGTTTCCATGCATACGGTCATTCCTGGCCTTCCAAATCGCCCACATACCACAGAGAATAATGTTTGCCTCTTAAGTAGGAATAATGGTGCCATCAACAATCTCTCTGGCCCAAGAAATAGAGTGCAAGGATGGAATTTTGATACCAGTAAGTTTCTTGATCTCCATCCAGAATAATTGAGCCAGGCTGCAATCAACCAGAGCGTGCATGGCGGTCTCCTTATCAGCACCACAACTAGTACATAAGGGAATGCGATCCATGTGCCTACCATGAAGCACATCCTTGAAGGGCATATAATTCTTTATAACTCGCCACCAGAAAACCTTAATTTTTGGAGGCACATTCATTTTCCAGAGAGCCTTCAAACATGGATCCGACTTGCCCAAGGAAGAAGATTCCCCGATGGTCATGGAGGCACCATCGCATAAAAGACGAGATGCATATCTGACAGAGAAAATGCCATTTCTTTCTCCATCCCAGGACCAAACATCATCAACCAGATGGCCAACAGGCACACAGGAGATAGCTTTGACGTCCGCATCGCAGATATTCGCCTTCAGCTTCACAACATCCCAGGAATCATCATGATCAGTCAGTAGCTCACCCGCAAGGGAAACCGTCGAATATGTTGGTCTGACCAGCGGCTTGAAGCCCGGGTTCGAGGGGATCCAGGGGTCTTCCCAAACACGAGTAGCCATACCATTGCCAACACGCCTAATCAAGCATCTTTTGAGAGCCACTCTCCCATGCAGAATCTCCCTCCAGATATGAGAGACATGTTTTTTTTTGGTTGCCTCGAAGAAATCCACATTGTGGAAATACTTGCCTTTAAGAACTCTTGCACAGAAGGAGTCAGGATGAGTTATCAATCTCCATCCTTGCTTAGCCAGCATCGCTTGGTTAAAAAACCGCAGCTCCCTAAACCCCATACCCCCTTCAGACTTGGGAATGGCAATATCAGCCCATTTCTTCCCGTGAATCTTCCTTTTATTGTCTATGGTGGGTGCATTTTTGAGTTGTGTATGTTGAGAAATATGATTCCACCCTACCTTTAATTGAGAGACCCCTCTTGATACTACTATCTTTTCTCCTTCTTGATGGATCAAATACTGTCTTGTGTGTTTCATCGATTGTACCCAAAACAAATAGCACACGGTAAAAACACACTTGTGTTGACAACGAACATCCAAACCTGCTTAGGGAGGGAAACACCCTTTCACCCATGATCAAACAAACGACTGTCCGGCTAGTGCTATCCGTTGCGGTTTCTCGTGGCTGGCACGCCCGTCAAGGAGATGTTAAAATATGTTAAAATATTTGTGATTTGCTGCACCGCACCAACATAATTGTCTGCAAGATAGTTAGCATTCCGATGTCGAACACCGAGAAGCTCTCAAAGAACACCTAAAACTCCATTGTCACCTGCAGATATCACTAAATACATTATACCTCTGTGTGACGAGACCAGATATAGCGTATGCGGTCAATCGAGTATGTTAGTACCGACGGGTTTGCATTGGAGTGGAGTCAACCAATATGTGGTTGGATGGTTAGGAGGACATTGGCACCCCAACCCACTAGGGATCAAACCCTAGGGTTGACGTTTTGGTGTCTCGTTAAAAAGGGAGGACTTCTAGTGTAGAAGGTGGGCTGCTTACAAATGGAGTCCAGGGTACCATAAAAATCATTTAAAAAGCAGAATATTCTTTCAGTGGAAGGTGACGTCGATAACGCGACGTCTGTAGTGACTTAGACTCAGTATCTCGGAGCTGCTCATAGGGTAGGGTGTAGGTGTGTTCATTTATAGAGGTGAGTGCATGTACGTATTTGTGAGCATCTGTATTGTACTGTATTTCACAAAAAAAAATTAAGTTTTCTCAAGTTAAGTGCTACTGATAGATTGCGAATTCATCGCTTAGGATCTTTGCTTCTTAGTACTTTCTCCGGCGCCGATTGGGGTGGTTGTGCATATAATCGGGAGGTTTGCAGTTTCATAAATTTTTATTTTGTTTTGTGGAGCGCTCAGAAGCAGCCCACAGTGTCTAGGTTTAGTACTAAATCCGAGTACAAGACACACGTGAATGCAATGGCAGAATTGGTTTAGGTATAATGTGTCCTTCACAAGCTTGGAGTTCCTCAAGCAGGAGCGGCATACCTTTCAACAAACCCTTTTTTCCATACGTGTACCAAGCACATAGAAATCGATTTGGAAATATGTTTTGTTAAGTTGGCTGATATATATACCAAGCCGTTATCTGTATATGTTTTCACTAGATTATGTTCTAATCTCAGCTTCGTGTCCCATAGTTGTGACTTTGTGATTGAGGGTGTGTGTTAATGTGTATAGTTATCTGGTTGTTAGTATCGATGGTTCGCCTCTAGGGTTTGTTGTAATACCGTGTACATGTAATCTGGTGTATGCACATATAAGTGGGGGTGTAACTGGATCGGATCAGAACGGATTTTGCTCATACCATATTTTTTATTATATATTTTCTCGGATTAGGATCAAAGTGCAGATATTGATCGGTTTCGGATTCGAATTCGGATATACCGGACTGCGAATTCGAATCGAAAATAGGATGAACTTGAACCGGAAATAAAAATAGTCGAATATATGCTCTCATCGGTAGATATTATAGTTCTTGCAACTCTTGAGAGAGATTTAAACATTCAAGTTTGTACACAATGCGCTAAAACTCAAGCACCGATAAATTTTTTAGAGCTAAACATGTTACTCAAATAAATTTGGTAACTCAATAACTACTAACCTTGCAAGATTATCCTTGGCTTTTGACTGAAAAATTGGATTATCTTTTTAAAATCTTCAGATTATCCTAACTAAATTTCGGATAATCCATATTCGCATGCGATTTGCTATACCATATCATATATTTTATCCGGAGCACCACTTCAAAATTGTTATCCGCCGAATTCTTTAAACTCGGATATGAATATCTTAAAACAGATTTGACGTCAGTTTCCGTGCGAAACTTATCCTCTGTTACTGAAAGGCAAGGCCACAAGGTTTTGGTGCGCGCCTAAATCCAATCTTTCTCTGAGCACTTTCAGAAGCTACAGAGAACATTGACATACCACTCATCACAAGATGCTGCATTTCGCTTTTCATTTCTAACAGGCGCAATCGCTGGATCCTATTGCAGCTTTATCTACTTTTATTGCTAGTACAATTGTACAATATGTCAATCATAAATTCATCATAACTTACAGTTACAAGCGTTACCCCTACTTGTACAACATCGAAGTACAATACGAAACCAGAGGTGTCAATATATATCTTTCCAGAGTGAACTGAACAACCAGTCTTCCCCAAATGCGTCGCAATTTGCCCACATTTCCAGGATCAGCTCGTGAAGAACCAAAAGATGGCGCACAGTAAGTTACTCCCGTGGCCTAGCAAGCCAGAGAGAGCTCAGGGCACGCAAACGTGAAAAATAATCATGTATTGCAAGGAGAGCGCGAGCAGCTTGCCGTATTGTTAGGATTCTTTGCATTTGATGCAAAGTTTGCTGCCGTAGATTGTCAGCCTAGCACAAATAGAACATAAAAATTCTTTAGAGCTACGGTCTTCTAATCACAAAAAAAGAAACAAAACTACATATCTGCCAAAGTCAGGAGGTAGGAAAAATGATGTTTAAATACCTGACGAAGGAAATTCTCAATGGTTCCAAGTTTTCCCATGGCCATAGCCATTTGACCCATGTAGTTTGCCACGTTTCCTGCAGATCCTGATGGGCCAAGAGAACCAGCCAACGTTTCTGCCAGCGATTGCTGCAGTGCCTCCATTCCTTGCGATAGTGCATCCTCAGCTTGATGCGAGGATTGCTGGAGGTTGGATAACCCCATCAACTGCTGCTCTGTTAGA
Source organism: Lolium rigidum (assembly GCF_022539505.1). Classification (NCBI taxonomy): domain Eukaryota; kingdom Viridiplantae; phylum Streptophyta; class Magnoliopsida; order Poales; family Poaceae; genus Lolium; species Lolium rigidum. Next base: position 4,743 of record NW_025901368.1, read on the forward strand.
GGCTCAAGCTGATTTACAAGAAGCTGGAAATTTACATGGAACATGAGATATAATTCTACCATGAAGCATAGATGAAACATACAATAAAATCTGACATTCTACTACTCAAAAATATTCGTTCAGTAGGTTTACTTATATATTCAGCATATAGTTTGTGCACCTTCAGAAGCTCAGACGAACGGAAACCCCCGAGCCACAAAAAACACCTTTCAGCAGGTGTTTTCCACATGCCTGAAAGCATATGAAACACATCAGCCTTTGCAGCACCACCCTTGAGCTTGAATATTTCGTCATAATGTGCCATTATCCCATCTACAATGAGACGGAGGTCACTATCACTTGCATGCGCATTTACTGCAGTTCTCAGCTCATTTATCTGCTTGTTTTGCTCTTCTAGCCATCGAGTATATTCTAAATCAAATGTCATTGCTCCTGCAGAAACAAGCGCACTGATTTAGTTGTACTCCAAATGAATGCTCAGGTACAGCTGAGCATACTTTGATAAACTTGTAAACAATGATTGATTAGCGAGCATGCACGCTTGGTCACACATAAAGAGAACTTACCATTTCCACTCATAGCATGAGTTTGATCTCCAGAGCTAGAAATGAAGATTCCCTGAAATACAACATCCAAGTAAAAAAAAATTTAAACGGGAAATCAACTAGACACTCTACAAACATTGGCAAATAGACACATACCTGTTGTCGAGCTTTCTGGAGCTCTTGCTCTAGACTTGCAAGTTTCAGCTTACTGCTCTCTAGCTGTTGTACATATGCCTTTGAGAAACAAGAAGTATTAGGATGGCTGTTAACAAATGAATGAACTCAAAAGTGAATGCTGAAAGAAGTCGGTACATACAATTCACAACATCGGTATATTATTCGAGGACTGTAGGATATCAGGGTTGGAAATACATCAAGCAAACAAGTCCTTTGGCGGTCACTGACTATTTATTTCAAAGCAAAAGTAAATTTGAATTGTTTACTTTTTTATTAGCATATGCATTAAGAATTTGGGAAATTTCGGTGCTATTAGAAGCGCTAAAAGACTACACACCTATCACACATCTACCCACCAGCTCATCCCTGACATTTGCACATGACTGCACCACGATGAAGCAGTAGCTCCCCGATGTAATAACTAATAAGTAAGAACCCGAAGTTACCTACCTTGATACATTAAAATACATGTGCATGCTGCAGGGATATGGTACCTTTTTTCGCAGACGACTTTTTCGTGCCGCCTCGCGATTTTGGGCAAGTCGCCGTAAGACCTATAAAAAATAAAAGGTAAATATGTGGCCTAAATACCATTATTATGAAAGGACAAGGGACATTATCAAGGAATAGAAGATAAAGTAGCACCTTTTGGTCCATAGGCCTGTCAGACCTGTCAGATGGATCAGAAGAATTGGAAGGCACAATAGCTCCATTTTGTCCGTTTTCCATCTGCACGACTTGGTTAAGAAAAAATTAGAGACACTTCACATAATGCAGTATAATGGAAAAAAAAACAGAGTTGGCATACAATAGTAAACATAAGCAGAATAAAAAACATCCTACGAGTGACGGTTGACACAAGAACTTGACAGACATTTCCACGACAAAAATAGGCACTTTACAGAGTTAATATTAGAGTTTCTCCATTCATCTGAAGGGATGTATTAATAACTCGAGGAGATTGCACATAACGTACTAGCACCTACTACCTACAAATCTTACAAAGAAAATCTGCTAATCACCTTTAGTAATTATTTTATTGGTGCAATTCATGTTTAAGATGTACATGATGTGCCTAGTCAGCTATGTTTTGAAAACTCAAAAGAAAACTTGGCAAAACAGCCCCCTGACGGAATTTCAATACTATATATGTAAAGATAAATGAGAAAGGGAAAATGAGGGACATAAATAAGAAATATTACTTCCGTTTCAAATTAGTTGTCGCAACTTTTTTCCCAAAATGAGCAAACCTACACACTGAAATGCGTCTAGATACATGCCAAATCTGACAAAAGCTGCGACAACTAATTTGGAACCGAGGGAGCAACCATAGTTTTCGTGTGTTTTCCTATGGATGTAAAGTACGTTCTAACTCCAGAGAGTGTTGATTACTTCATTAATGAATTGCCATTGTTTGGTCAAAAGTTTCAGAGTATCCAAGAGAATTTACATTTCACATTTTACTGTAGTCAACACTGAATATTCCCCACCTGATGGAACTGATAGCGCTGGGCAGTAGTCCTGTTCACTTTGCAAGTTGATATGTAATTTAAGAAGTGTTTTATATCTTTAGGCACTTGAGCAAATGTGTACAACAATCTGCAGATGGTAGCATGGACATGGCAAAAAGAAGCATCAAGCACTGGCATCAAAACCATCCCGGTTAAAAGTTTGTGCTTCGAAAGAAGCCCATCTCAAAAAGGAAAAAAAAAAAATCCAATGCAGTGCCATTCTTCACCTCTTATTAGACAATTAAATTAATCAGCAAGTCGGGATAGACACATCATTTCCAATTCTGACTATCTCTTATGCATGACTGAACCAGAGACACAAAGTAGAATGGATAGAGAGAGAGTGGAGGGGAGGGGAGGGATTACCCTTTGATTCTTGTCGTCTGTGTCCACAACTATGGAGGTGTCAGTCCTGGAGCTAGCATCAGCCATGCCGGGTCTTCCCCCTCCCGGCTCAGAACAGCGGGACAACAAAACAAATTGCTTTGTTGTCCCTCTGCCTGAACTTTTGAAGCAGGGCCGGCTGTATGTGCGAGATCACTTGGAGCAGGGGCAGAGCCGCCACCTAAGCATGACAAGAAAGGCAGAACAGAACAGGGGTATTATTAGCACAGTAAAGTAAAGGCTGTCGAACAGTGACAAAACCGACAGTCTAAGCACAGACATATCCTTATTGTTTCTTTACAGCCCAATCAGCTGTACGCGGCGGATGAGCCAAAAGATCCTACGAGAGAATGACAGACGGTACGCTGGCACGGCGCAGTAAAGAAATGAACCGGAGGCGCCTAAACGGCTCGCCGAATCGGCTAAGTTCCAAGGGTAAGGCAGTGCAAGAGGACAAGGGCGGGACGAGAGAATTGAAGGTACGGGTTTGTTTCCAAGCTCTAGCGATAATTACTAAGCTCATGCCTACACCCCGAACAGCTGCCAGCACCTGAAGCTTCTGCCGGAAGCAGCGGGCAGCAGCAGCTAAGAATTCGGGATGGAATTCGGTCTCGAGCACGGCCTCGAAGCGTGTAGGGGCTCCGAACGGACAGCACGCACGCGAGAATTGTATGGAATCGGGCATGGTGCCGGAGAAATCATGCGGGGGCTAGGGCTTACCGGGCGCTTGGCAGGAGAGCAGGTGTCGTCGGCGGGGGAGGAGGAGAGCTCGCTCGCGCGGTGTAGGGGGCCGACGGGCGGCGGCCGGCGGCGCGGGAAGCGGGGAGCAGAGCAGATGACGGGGTCGGGACGGCAGCGTGAGAGGAGGGAGAAACTGGGGGCGGTCAGAGGGGAGAGAGAGAAGGGGAGCGTGCGTGCGCTTCTAGTCTAGTCAAAGGGTGGGAGCCGGGCGGCTGACTGGTGGGCCCGGAAGGCAGGTGGGGTTTGGTGAGTGGGAGGTCCTGGTTTGGCTTTCCTAGCACCTGGGCGGGCCGTTCCATCACGGCTCCGATGTGGACTTCCTCTCTCTTTCTGTCCCTGCTGAAATCGTGTGCACACGTCATTAATCGTTGGGCGGCTCAGTGGTTGGTTGGATTCACACGTAAGCGGGACGTCCATTATGTAAAGTTTGTGGCCGTGGGGAATCTGAAGGTATATATGATGCCCCCCATAGGGGGCCTCACAGCGATCCTCGCACGTGAGCCGTCGGATTTTCCTTGCGACGAATCTCGGCCGTCCGTTTTTCTTCACTGTGACATATAAAAGCGCTAGCCCAAGTTAGAAACCCTAGCCACCGCTGCCCAATCCCCTCACGCTTCGCCTCCTCTCCAATTCCCACCACGTCTCTCCTGCTCCTCCCTCCTCTCCCTTGGCAAGAAGACGAAGGGGGACCGGCAGATCGAGCGGGCGACCATGCCGGGATGCGGAGAAGGGGGGCGTTGGGGCGGCGCTTGCTGAGCAGGAGGGCGTCCCTCGTCCTCCTCGTGCGCCGCCACTCCTCGTCGCGTCCGTCGTCCTTTCCGGCTGCTGCTCCTCCAACTCGACCACTTCGCCTCGTCTCCCCCGGCCGTGAGGATCTTCGCCCTCTCCTTCGCGAGCGGAGGCTGCACATCCAGCCGAGGTTCCAGGGAGATGCAGGTCCAAGCTCCTATGCCTTCCTCACCTGGCCATCTCCGCGTGCACGGAGACCGTCCGGCCGGGCAGGTTGTTGATTGATTGCCGCTCGTGTTGCTGCCCTCCATTCATTCAATGGAGGAGCACATTTGATTAACGAGGTCAACAATCCAGGGTACTTTTCCTCTCTTCTTCCTGATCTCCTATCTCTCTTTGCTTAATCCCCATAGTCCTGCATCTTTAATTTTTGCCTAGAAGATGTTTGACACAAATCTTGCAGTGGAAGCTTTTATTGATTCTCTCGATCTGATTTTCGGTCGTCCTTGTGTTTGTGTTCCAGCCAAGAAAGGCAGCCTGAAAGGAGGTTTAACCAGGCATTAATTGTCTCTGAGTTGGTAAAAGCGACCCGACGAGGACGTAGAGGGATGGAGGAGGAGGCGGTCCTATTCGCCGTCGACGCCCGGGCCAAACAAAGAGGCCCCGTTGTGCACGTCGCCCACGAGCAGCCGCCAAACCCTACCAGAGGGAAACACCAGGTCAGCCTCCTCTCTCACATCCTCTGCTCGTGCCTTTTCATGGGGCTCACCCCCTACCGGCCCTGCATGATGTTCAGCGGCAGCTCGACCGTGGTGTCCAGCCGCCGGTGAGAACTAGGAGGAGGACCCAGATAAGGAGATGCGTGGGCAGAATGCAGAAGAGAATGTGTGTGGGGAAGAATAGGAGACCTCAGACCAATTGGATCAATACCTGATTTTCTGGGTCAAATGCCATCACTTAAATTTAAATTTCTGTATTTGTTACTGTATGGAAAGAAGAGGAAATCCAGAAGCGGATCGTGAACAACGACAAGCTGCAGCTCGGTGTGCATCGACTTAGTTTCGGTTTGTCCTACATCTATGAATTTTTTGTTAATCATTTGAATTGCATGGCTCGGCCATGGAGTTGTTCGGGAGGCGATAATGAAGCTTGCCATGTCCAGGTTGTTGTGTCCCCACTTCATTTCCTTCATTTTGGATTCAATTCATACGTGCAATCCAGATGTGAATTGACCCTTTCATGTGTTATGTGTTCGCAGCTCGACGATGACCGTCTTTTCAGATGGATACATGGAGCTCAGGCCATGGATTTGTCGGGAGGTGATAACGAAGCCTATCATGTCCGGGTTGTTCTGTCCCCATCCCTTCCCTTCAATTCTGGATTCAATTCATATGTGCAATCCGGATGTGAGTTGACACTTTCATGTGTTATGTGTTCTCTCGCTTGTTTGGTGACTAGGGAAACATCAAACATGACATTCGAGCCAGCAAGGAGCACGATATGTTCAATATTATGGCATAAGAGATGTAATACTGACTCATATGTAAGTTCTTGATTTGTCAAACTAAATTTGTGTGTGTTTATAAATTGAGTTCTAACATATGATTTCGTGCTGCTGGTGCCCTCTGTGGTACATTGCAGTGTTTGGGATGATTAAATTCAGCCTTGCGTGCCGAAATGACCCAACTGCTTTGATGGGTACCAATGTATAAAGTGCATGGGTTGCCCTCTTCGTTTCGTCTTGCTCCGTGGCAATATGGTTTTTGATGCATGTTTTGCTTATCATTACCATCACATGATTCCTGCTTATCTAATTCTGCTACTGAATATGAGTTCAGCACACTGTCGTTCCTCTGTTGAATTTCAGTTGACCCATTGAAAGTGGTGGTGAACAAGAGGAGCATACTCGTGTAAGCAAAGAATGACAGAGGGTGGCCAGAAACTGATAGTTTAAACCTTGAATACAGCTTGTGTTTTCCCCTTATGTTTATAGCAGTTACACATTCTGCAATCTCTGAAAGATTTTGTTCATACTGTAGAAGAGCTGCCTTCTTGCTGGCTTCTTTTCAGTATGATCCATTGATATATTGCTCTAGCTTCTTATGCATTTGAAAAGTAGTTATATTCATAGAGATAGAGCAAGGGTGTGCAAGAAGTGATTGTATAATCTGCAGCATTGCAATATTATTATCACATTCTCTCTGTAAGAAGCGTTTGTGTGGAGGTTGCAACCTGTACAATAGATACCGTGTCTGCTGTACTATTTTAGATTCAGTTTCAAATCAGCCTACACATTGCACAACCAAAACACATAGATATATGCAATCTATTGGTTTTACTATTGTGCTTTATTTGGAACTGAATAATTTGCTTTTGTCTTTTCAACTTAGGGCAATCAGCCACTTATGAAGGTGGCAACAGCAGAAGGTGCCGACAAGAAAGAGCATGGGCTGCCGCTGGCTTTAGCACGACTTCGGCTGTACTGACAGACAGCGAGAGGTGACGTTAGTTCACTGATCAACTTTTTTTTTAGTTTCATCATATGATTTTTCGGCCAAATACTGTCAACAGACTGCTGTTCTGCTCGCCAAGTGCTCGCAACACAAGAACAAAGCCAAGAAATTTGCTACTCGAGCTGTAACTACTCAAGCATTGACCCTTTTAGTGTTTTCTTTACTTTTTGAGGTTTATCATCAGGTCTGTACATGCCCTGTTTTGCATAATGCATCCCATGCTTTGCTTGATCCGTTGTTATTCTGCTTCTAAGCCAAACGTTCTTCTATTATTGGCCCTCCTCTTAAATTTTGTCACTTTGAATGTATAACTGAGTGGTAATTAATTGCAAGATGATACCATTATGATAAAACTGAATTTGTAATATCTAATTTATGCCACTTTAAATGTATAACAATTTAGAACAAATTTCTTCTTGCAAGAATGGTTAGAATAACTGAATTATGGTAAAATTGATAATGTGTCGTTGTGAATGCCGGACTAAGACATTTCAGATTGGGGCACTTATGCCCTTCATATTCCTCTGTTTCGCTCTCTCTATCGGTAGCTCACTATATGCCATTCATATTCCTGGACCTATTAGGATACAAAGCTGATGCTCCAACCATGATTTCACTTTCTAATATTTTCTTTGCATCTGTGTTGTCACTTGGTCTAGCCAGTACTTCACTGTGCTTACGTCAATAGGTCTTACAGTGATTGAACAATTCTTGGTTAAACACATATATTCATATGGCCATTAAATCTATTTGCCTAAATATGGTATGTATTTGAGTTTCATGGAAAAGCATTGGCGCCTGTCATATATGAGTCAGTTTACTTTACTAGGTTATTCAAACTCTTCAAATGGTATTTGATTTTGTAAATTGTATTTGTCTATTAAATATGCAGATTGGCATTCAAGTTCCTCTAGGATATTTAGCTAACGAAGTTTCACTACCTTGTCTATTAAATATGCAAGTTGACGCAAAGTCGATCATAACAGGCCTTTCTATATTGGTTCCATTGCACTCATAAGCAGAACCAATTTATGTCCAATACAGGATTGGCAGCGTAGAACATGGTCAGGAGGCCAAGATTATCACTTTAGAGTATACTTGGTCTGCTTTCATATTCTGGTTGCGGTTACACGGACTGGTAAGATTGGTGTTCATTTTCATTTTTACTGCTTCCTTTTGTTTTACAATCCTTTCTATTGTCTTCTTGATTTCTAACTTAGATCGGAGGTGCTAATGTTCTTCCCTTCGGTGCAGCAGGATTGGATCAATCTATGTAGCAGCAAGAGATTGAGGCAATCCTTGGGATTATGCAATAAAATTGACAAATTCAGGTAAAATGATGCACTTTTTTATCTACCAGGATCACACATTGGTTCAGAGTTATGTGAATCATCTGTGGGTTCAGATTGGTGTTTATAAAGCACCACACTGAGGTCATGGATTTAAATATTCTAATGTAATGGGTCCCTTAGTTCTTTCATATTAGGCTTCAGTAATCCAGGGCAACCTGACAGCTCTTCCCTCTACACATTTGGGTCAGGTGATCGATTGGAGATTGAACATGGCTTGCAACGACGGTTCAGGTTTGTACCGAAAATCCCCTCTACTGCATGCTTGTTATCTGACTCAGATCGGAGGTGCTAATTTTCTTGCCTTCGTGTACCAGGATTGGGTCGATCTATGTACATGCAGGAGGTTGAGGCGCTCCTTGTGATTAAGCATCAAAAGGGACAAACTCAGGTAAAATGATCCACTTTTTGTCTATTCGGATCCAATATTGATCCAGTTTGTTGATGGATATTGGTTCATCATTGACCTTTGTAGTCAAATGTGTTTGTTTCTCAATCAAAAACTTAAGATTTCAATAATTTGACTACAAACTATGCTTTTAAAGAATTGTAGATTATTTCCATGTTGTTTAAAGAGACAGGACAATAACAAAGTTATCTCTGTTCTCGAAAGTTAAATGGACCTTGAGCCATTTGATCCAATTTCCGTGGACAAATTTATGTTGTGGTAAGCCGTGTGTGTTGAGTTAACTCATATTTTCAAGGATTTTTCATTTTACCTTAATTAGATATTCCGTGCCGTTATCTACAGGAACTTGATGGGGTCAAATCCATGTGCCTCGAAATCATGTATGTCATCAGTCCAATTAAACACGTCTAAGAAGTTATTAGCTTTCTCTTCACGCCAACTATATTTTGCATTTCTGTTTTTAGGTTTCCCCATTTGATTCTACCCTCTGTTTTCTGGTGCACGTGTATTATAAAGAAAGAAGATGGTGTTTAATATAAGAATGGGCATACATCTTGATGTTCGCGCAGGTAAATGTTGAACTTTTTGATTTTTTTTACCATTATGCAAGTTGGGGATCTTTCCGTTTGTTCACCGAAACCTACTCTTCTAGCTATATTCTACCTTTTTTCTTATTGTACCTATATTCTCTCTTGTTTTGTTGTTTTCAGGCATTGAAGATTTAGGGTGGGGTCAATGCTATCGTTAGTAGGCAAAGGGCATTAGTATGTGTGTGGCGGGAATATTTAGACAATAACTACCAAGACGAAAGAACTTCTCAGGTGTTCATCACCTGTGTGATTATTAAAAGTGCTCTCCTTGGTTAATTTTTCTGGCCTCCGGGAGTCATTTCTGGATTTAACTACATTCGTAGGGATTGCCATACAAATTATGATAGTTTCAAAATGACTTCATCTCCTTAATCCCAACATATCAATAGAGAAAAATTTACCCAGTGGTGTAGTGTGGCTAATCAATTGTAGGTGGTTTAAAAGCCCTTGATGGTATTGGTGCACCCCTATGTACTTGACAATTCATTTCTCGTTTTTCTCTGTAGCACCTTTAGTTCATTTATATGGCAGTGGTAATTCAAGGAGACGACAAATGTTATTGCATAGTGTCAAAAAGCGTTACTTTTATGGTCTCAATTGCATAAACAGTTATATTTGGCACAACGAAGGTATATATTTTAACGTACTTTTATGGTCTCTTTACGTGACTACAGAAAACTTGGCGATGGCTACTATATTGTTTACGTTGCCACGTAATTACCGATGGATCATGTCTATTTCCTGTTTACGTTGCCACATAATTACCAATTTATAACATTAGGCAAACTCTTCTACCTGTGACAAGATTGGTTCAGTTCTTCGTACCTCAACATTCCTTGCATGTGTTTCAAGCCTAGATTCATTGACGCAGGGGGCTCGGTGTCACGTCTGGTGGCCAAGCACGAAGTCAAAGCTACACATGCTGCTAATGGTCAGTCCTCCATATAGCTTTCTTTCATCTTTTGTTTTCTCCTTCATGTTGCTTGCATACCTCTGTTTTTATAAACGAGCCAGACCCATCATTTTTACCAAGTGTATCCAAATATTGTTGCAAATCTACTCGTACTGTAAAATTTTACTCCCTCTGATCCATAATATCCACTGGGTGATAATCCAACTACACTTTTTATGGTCTAAACTTTTCAAGCTACTGAATGCATTTAACTTTCTACTGGAGTTGTCAAAGGTCTGATACTTTTTAATGGTCTAAAGATTTCCATAGAATGCACCAATGAATTTTGTCGGCTATGTTATATAATAGGCTTGGAACAATATTAATATTAGCTTAATGAGTACCTATTTTCGGATCTCTATGATAGAATATTTGTTTCTTGGTTTGTGATTTACTATGGTTTGCAACGATATTTGAAACCTAAACAAAATAGTATTTTCCCGCTCACGTGATCGTGTGCCAAGGCGCCCGATTTAGTCAGTCATTATGGCCAGCAAATTGGGTTATCCAAATAGTATAAACCTTTTATACAATGTCAATGTACCTGCGTAGTTGCAATCTAAACATCGTCGGTCTCTCTTCTTTTGTGCATCAACTATGCGGCAACGTCATGTGACCATGTTCTCTTTTAACTTTAGTCTGGCTCCCTTTTTGCATCACTTGGTTTTCCTCTTAATACCAAAAAAAATACGATAATATGCAATGTGTAATGATTTGTTTCCTCTTTGGCAGGAGACTTGCAACTTTCATATATTTTCCATTTTACTCTATTTTCCTCCACTATTAACAGGTTGGAGCTATATGGCAGCCAACAAGTTCATCAATATCTCTGTTACGGCCATCGCTATCTTCCATTTCACAATATGTGCCTTCTTATAATGTTATCATGCAGATGCCAATTCATTTCTCTGTCCATATAGCTTTGAGAAGGTCAGCATAGCTGTTTGTTTGAGGCTCAACGTGATACCAGCCTTTGATTCAAGCTTTGCTTTTTTGTTTTCCCAGGAGCCTTAGCTTTTAGTGTTATTAATTTATCATGGATGTTTGTTTTGTGTTCTTCACATTCCATGGACTACAAAGAATATGTGTTATTCCATTTATAGTCGTTTGGTACATCTAAAGTGGAGACCAGTGAAACATCTATATGCATTTGTTCATGTTATGTGTGATATATTTCCCTACATTCTCTATATCGAGTTGTATGCTTAACATAGTATTTTACTAGGTGCTAAAATATCATTTGTGTATGTGTGACACTCATGTTTTGTTAAGAGTATCTGGTTGTTGTCTTTACAAAATATTTATTAATGCGAAAGTCGCCAGAGTATCTGGTTGTTGTCTTTTCAAAATGTTTATTAATGCGAAAGACGGCCGCCACTCCTAATTGCTTCTGGTAACTACTAAATAAGAGCATGAGCTTCAGGCGTTACTGAGGTTTTATCTTAATTGCTTCCAGTAAAACCTAATAAATGTATTTTCAGATTGGCAGTTTATTTAATCGTGATTATACAAAATAAACACCAACACGATTTTCACGGGATCGTGCGCCAAGGCGCACATCTAAATCTAGTTTCATATTGAAGTCCATGGTGATGGATGGACGAAGTAAGGGAAAGGTTTCACCTTTCTAAATTGTATTAGGACATCTTCAGCGCACGACGCAAATTAGACGTTCAAAACAACCGACTGTGTTCGTTTGCGTCGATTCGTAGACATAAAAATAGTCATTTTTAACCGCGTGACTATATTTTTTCAAAAAAAAATCATTCAATTAAAGAGCATAATTTACATTTGAAATAAATGACAAATAAGAAAAACCAAACACTAAAACGAAAACGGCTAAGCCCCTAGCCTACTTGTAGCCCCTCGGGACGGTTGGAGACCCAGCCTCGTTGTCTCCTCCCTCCTCCGCTTCTCCATCGCCGGTCGCCGCTCCATGCGTTGCACGGTCGCCAGATCTCGATGGGCCGCCGCGTCATCTAGTAGTTGCTGTCGCAGCGCCCAGTTGGCGTCATCCTTGCCATTCTTCAGCATCTCGAAGGACACGACTAAGGCCCTCTGCTCCGCCGCCTCCTCCTCCGGGTAAGGCCCGCTCAAGTCGTCGTCGTCGTCATCCGACTACTACTCTACGGCTGGCGCCTCCCGACGGTATTGCTGCTCCGCGTCGAACGCCGCAAGGACCGCCCGATCCTCCTCTGCGTCATCTATGAACTTTGCGTTCATCGCCGCGTCGATAACATCGTTCTAGTCGTCGAACTCGTCGGTGTCGGAGTTGTCGGGTGGGGAAGGTGGAGACGGAGGTGGAGGCTAAGTAGCCTGGCCACCGCCGACGCTGCAGAGGAGAGGTGCGAGGTGGTACTACGGTGCAGGTTGTGCAGCGGCTAGGTTTGAGGAGGGAATGAGGCACCCGAGCACGCGCCCCTTTTAGATACGCCGGAGGCAGCTGAGAGGCGCGGCACGTTTAGCAACGACATTAATTTCATTCGCAGAGGTGAGCGGCAGCCACTCGACAGGCAAGGCATCACCATTAATATGACGCAGACTGCCGAAATGATGCATCGTCGCTACCACTGGCGTGCCTGAGAATACGAATCGACCTAGGTCGCAGCCATGTCGGGCCCGTGGGAGAAGCGAGTGGTCATGCGACGAGGCCACGCATCATCGGCCCACACGCATCCAAAGCCTATATTTAAACCGCGTTTACGTCTTCACCGATAGCCCAATTACTATGCATCGAGCCGTTATACCTGGATCCGGTGCATTTTTCGATCCACGATCGCAAAGGGACAGAACTCCTGATACCTACACAGCAGTGGCGGAGCTTAAAAAAAATATCATGGGCGGGCCAGGCTAAAAAATAACACAGAAATTTTGTTCTCAATCAGACCACTTCATTAGACATTAGCGGAAATCCAAACTGGCTCCCGGGTCTATTTGCTCTCCCGACTTGAACCAACCAGCAGAGGACAGTTGGTCCCCCTCTTGTGTATATGCTCAGGTATTCGACTTGGTATCTAGATTATTGAACAGTAGTATTAGGCTCACAGTCCAGCACATTTATTACCATCCGGTTGTCACAGGTGCCAGTACAGATGACAGATATAACGTGTTGGACCAACGTTAGTACCGATTTCGCTTGAACGAGCTTAGGACATATAACGAGCCGACGCTGCCGCGTTGGTCGAAATCTGCGCATCCGTTTGTGTCTAGGGTGTCCCGACTCGACGCATAAAAAAAAGAATTTTTTTTATGAATTAAAAGCCCATTATTTACATAATTATAAAAATGTAGAAAAAAGCTTAAAATTTAAAAGGGCCAGCAAGGCCTGCTAAAACCTAGCCATGGAATACTGCTGACGAGGTCAATAATGTCCAGCGTCCGCCATGGCTGTTGGTAGACCGGTAGTGAGAAGGAAGGGGAGCCTGCGATGACGGCAGCCACGGATCCCATGCCGGGGATGGAGCAGGAGACAGTGTGCGTGACTGCATTTCGGTGTGGCCGTAGGAGTCGTCGGTGTCCCCTGCACCACCTAGGTTGGATCGGCTCGCTCCTCGGCGGTGAGGCGAGCCCGCCAGGTCCTGATTGCGCCCCTCCAACGCTCTGTGCCCGGCGGCGGCAGGACGCCGACGCCGTTGACGACAATCCTCCACCCGCTACTGCTTGGCAGGCGTACGTGCGGCGGGACAGGATATCCCGCGTGGTACGGTGCCCACGCCTCCGCCACGGTGAGGCTGCCGCGGCCGAAGCCGTTCGCCGCGACGCTCTTGCGGGACGACGACATTTGAGCGGCGAGGGAGGAGATTGGGAGCGACGAGCTTGGGAGCGGCGAGGGAGGAGGAGATTGGGAGCGGCGAGTTTGGAATGGGGAAGGAAGGAGCGAAGTGGCAGCGGGGCGTTGGCCGCAATAAATGTCGGCGCGGATGGCCACGCGGCCATGCACGACGAGACGCGTCACTGCGTCGCCTGGAAAAGCTGGACGCTATTAACGTCGCTTGACCAGAGGTAGGCGACGGGGTTTTAGGCTTACGTGTCGCTGACGCGTCAGTCCCACTGCTCCCCACCTCAAATTTCGTTATGTTCGGCATGCCCGAAGCGTCTCTTGTGGAGCGGGGAAGGGCTCGGGACACCGGACACCGTATTAAGCCGCGTGGCTAGGAACGAAATTTTATCCGGCGAGCTCCAAATCTCTTTATGGGTCACTTTGTGGATGCGGTTGGAGATGCTCTTATAGGGGGAGAGGCTGCTCACGTTTTTCCGTGGTCCGTTGTCCCAATCCACAAACCAGAAGGCTTCAAAAAGGGAAGTCTCGTTGGATATAGATTTGTACCACTCACTCCCTATTTTGCTGCTGTTAGGGCATCTCCAATGCGGCGACCCAAACGGATGCGCTAGGCCGTCCGTTTTCGGCCGTTTCGATGGCCGCGGACACTCGGACAGCGGCCCGCGTCCGCTTGTCTGTTTGGGTTGCACGCTGCGCCCAACGCGGCGACCAAAAATCCGCCACGTGGTTCGTCTTTCCTGGGCGGCATTGCGCCATGGCAGGCCTCGACGGGACAGCAATGGCGGGCCGGAGAACACGCGGGAAAGTTCCGCGTGCAGCAGGGTTCCTGCGCGCGCGAAAAGGCCATCGGCACGCGCTCGCGCCCAAATTTCACGCCAAGGCCGCCGGATATAAAAGACGACGACGACCTCGTAGACCTCACACCCGCTCCACCGTCCTCTCCCCCTCTTCCTTCTCCGGCGCCCTCTACACATCCATCGCCATGTCGCGCACCCTGCAGGCCACGTGGGCAAGCTCTCCCTCACCGCTCGGGCCAGGTTCCCGCGGACGGAGGAGGAGCGAGCGGACGCGTGTTGGGTCGCCGACGATGAGGCGCTGCGCGTCGCTGCCGAGGGGGCGGCGAAGAAGGAAGAGGACGCGGAGCTGGTGGAGGTGGCTGCGGATGGATGGCACGAGACCGCGGACGGCTGGTACGAGGCCGCAGAGGAGGAGGCGGAGCCCGTCGACGCGGAGGACTACTTCGACGACCTCGCGCTGGCGAACATCAACGTCGCCATCGAGGAGCGTCTCGCCGACCTCACACGCGTGACGAAGGAGCACGAGGCCACCTGTCAGGCCGGCCGCCGTTTAGGCGACCTCCTCGGCCAAAAGAACCAGCTCCTCGCTATGCGAGCAGCCCGCCACCTCATCCATCTGCCCTCGCCCGAGCGACGCACCCGGGAGGCTACTGCGTTGGCGGAGCGCGGCCGCCAAGAGCGCATGCGCCGTCGGGAGGACAACTACGAGGTCCAGACCGCCGACCGCGTCCGCCTGGAGGCACGGACCGCTGTGGAACGCGCCGCCCAGCAGGAGCTCGAGCTGTGTGGGAAGCGGATGGTGTCGCCGCAGGAGGGTGAGCGCGAGCACGCCCGAGCTGCGAGGACGGAAAGGAGGAGGGCGGCCGTGGAATGCAGCAAGAGGGCCGCCACCGAGCCACCCAACTAGTAAGCTGGAGTGGAATCCTCCCCGCCGGCCCCGTACGTACCTAAACTAGTAGTAGTAGATTTAAGAAAAAATATAATGGCTAATTTTAATGAAGAAAGAAACTATCTCGCTATGATACGCGTTACAGGGGCGGACAAGGGGCGGACGGGAGCGGCCAACCATCGGCGTCCGCGGCCACGCAAACGCGGCCCAGATTTAGGCCGGCTTTGGGTCGTCCGGGACACCGCGGCCATCCGTTTTTGGGATGGATCCGCGTGCTGGGCCGGGTTTTTGTCCGATTCGACTCATCCGGACACGCGGGCATGGGAAGGATCGCCGCGTTGAAGATGCCCTTAACTAAGAGATGTAATTTTGCGTGGTATTATGTACCGACGGTACAGGAATGACCATCCCACGCGACGTTCATGTCTTTACCCCTGGCCCATTAAATCCCATACGATTCACATACCTGCAGCCAAATTTCTACCATATGTATTTCCTTCACCAAAATCAAGTGGCACACCACCCTATGCACCAGTGGACCAATCACCACGCGGGAGTAGGTGCGCCCGGGAGCCAAATCGCTGCTCCCACTGTCACTACTTAAATTTACTGCTTTCATTGGTTATAGATCAACAATACATAATATTAGTACATCACAAAAGAAGTTGTACCAAAAGTTGCTACCAAAAGGAGCTAGATTGTAGATGGTCAGGCATGAGGCAATGTACATACTCAATGCAACCGATTCATTTGCGTGAAGTCCTTCACCGAGGTTATGTTGGTGTTTGACTGCTGGTGCTGTTACAATTCAAGCAAAGGTAAATGATCATTTGCAGCCGCTGAAGGATCTTCTTCAGATTTACTTGTATCATCTCCTTTTCTTTTATAAGATAAAATCGTCTCTTCTCTGTGTGCCCTTTCTGATGGCTGTTTGTATGTTGCAATTTGTAAAATTCACAACACATTCAGTGAACAAACCAATCCACATCCATGCCATCAAATTGAAAAATTGCTAACTAGGAGTTTGGGGATGAAAGAACCATAACTGGATTGCTAACTAAACTGCTGGACCTCTTTCCAGCGGATGCCCTGCCTGTTCGGCGTTCTTGCGGGCGGCGCTGCGACGGCTGTGCCCCCTGCTCCGCCTTCCCTGCTTCCCCTGGTAGGCCGATTCCCCCTTCCTAAATTTCTAAACCTAGCGATGCCATGGCTCTGTGAATTCCGTGTAGTCCCATCTCTGTACGGTGGAACGGTGGGAGGCAGCCCAGGTGGGCGTTTTGTTGGGCTAAAATCTGATGCGTAGTATCAAAAAATTATTTTGCCAAAAAGCTGGGCGGGCCATGGCCCAGTTTGGCCCCTACTAAGCTCCGCCAGTGCCTACAGATGTGGTGTCAGTACGTTTTGCCCGTACTGAAGGACAGAGATTTGGTGCACATGAGCACCAGTGATCTCACTTCGAAAAATAAATTAAAAATCATATTTCTAAGCTTCACAAAAATCTGAAAATAAATCATGATGTAGCCGGTATTGTATCCCATAATCGTGTAAATTTTTAACTGAAAATAATGTGTATTTTAGGCTGCATAAAAATAACAAATACATAGATCTGAGTATAGTGATTCAAATCTACAAAAAGAAAACAGATTTTGTTATTTTTGTATAGGTCAAAAAACAAAACATTTGAAATTGAGATTTTGTAGGTTAGTGGGGTACATCATTTGGTACTTTTAGAATTTTGTTACATAATTTTTTTAAACATATAAATATAATTTTCAATTTTTTTAATACAGTGAGAGCACTAGTGCCCATGATCCAATATGACTTTACTGAACTCCTGATACCTAGAGTGCCTTTTCCATGGAACCTGCGCGCGAAATGGGCCAGGACGAGCTGAAAAGTTATTTCTCTTCTTCGCCACATCCAAATGGAACTAGGCCGGGAAAAGTGGCGCTGGATTTTTTTTTGATTTCTCAGGAACACAAAAGAAAGGTCTACAATATTTAAGACAAAAGAAATAAGTATTTTGGACTTGCCTGCCATTCGTCAACGGGGGTGTAGCTCATATGGTAGAGCGCTCGCTTCGCATGCGAGAGGCACGGGGTTCGATTCCCCGCACCTCCATTCTCTTTTCGTATTCCGTCTGTGTAATTAAATTTTTGGACTGTTTTACACTTTTACCTGAACGTGCAGCGTGCAATTCCAAATTGGCACGCTAAAATAAACCTTAGATTTTTTGGACTGTTTTACACTTTTACCTGAACGTGCAGCGTGCAATTCCAAATTGGCACGCTAAAATAAACCTTAGATTTCCAAATTGGCACTCTAAACTTACTGAGCCTGGACTATTTTAAACGTTGAACCCTGTTTCACGTAGCAGGAAGTTACAATCCTTTTTTTTTTTGAGAACACGAAGTTACAATCCTAACCAGTACTAGAGGCTGCTCCCACTGACGTATGGACCCCACTTGTAAGAACCTTCTTCCCCATCTCTCTGAATCGATCCCCTCCCGCTCGCTGGCATCTTACCACATAAACCTCCTCACTAATTTTCTACTCCCTCCGATCCGGAAAATGTGTCTGACAAGTTATTTTGTAAAAAGAACCTTGAGTTTGTCTTTTCTCTGAACCCGCGGTCCACCTTACCATTCTTTGTCTCCGTCCCGCAACACAGGTTGAAAGAAAATGTGAGGAGACGTACACGAACCATCCCAGGCTCCCTCGTTCCCCTTCACTTTTCTCTCTCCTACATCCATCCCAAGATCTAATCCCGTCGACCTGCCCCGCCCCCGCCCTTCCTCGCCGGCCGCACAAGCCCTCCGCCGTCGCCGGCCGTCTTCCCTGCTTCCGGACCTCCTTCCCAACGCCTCAGTTCGTCCATCGACGAATCTCCGGCGGCTCAGGTTCTTGCAAAATATCGGGGGCGACGAGGCGAGAGGAATGAAGCGGAATGGCTCTAGCTAGGCCTCGCCGGCGCCGCGCAGCGCGCACCGGACCTGGACGCCCCTCCTCCCTCGATACGACGGTTGCCTCTCAGACTCCCACCGACCACCTAGAGAGGGTCAACCGTTTTTTACTGGTTGTAGAAGGGTTTATTTGCAAAACGTATTTATATTAACCGCCGGACATTTTTTTCGGATCGGAGGGAGTAATTAGCTCAGGCGAGCACGTCTTCCTACGCGGCATACCGCTCCACCTGAACTGACCCGTTCTCCATTTCGATTCGGTGTGCAACAATCCAATTAACATATTAGACAAACATGCGCATATGCAGTGCTTGTTCTTGCACATACATACACAAGAGGCAGCGCGTGGTCCGTCTGCACGTGGTAGTACATCACTAGATAGCGGCATCGCTTGATTTTGGTATAACTTCGAAGATTGAGAGTGAAACTTGTGATCTATTGATTTTCAGAATTGAGCATTTACAGGGTTTGGTGCCTCTTGGAGGCATCGTAACAAGGAGACGTGACAGTTCTATATCGGTTATACGGGGAAGCGTATTTACAAGGCACATGTTGATCAAACATATATCTTATGTTCCTAGAGAACATGTGTCTATAAGGATGTCTGTACGGTACGACGCTTTGGGCATATAACAACGAGCTAGAGCAGTTGTAATCTATATCCTAACATTCCCCTTGCACAAAGTCGTTTCTTCTATGTCTTGTATAATTCAGAGAATCCTTGGATCTTGATCACAATGGTATAGTAACCTCCTACGAAATGGAAAAAATATATGAGAAAACCTTGAAAGGATAAAACTCATTGAAAGTTTAGAGAACAATTAATATGTCATGTATATATCCATTAATAACTCTAGTGGGAGGAAATAGGAGGTATGGCATAATATTTGTGTTGATATTACCTCACTAGAATCTTGACGAGAATCATGAGAGTAAACTCAAAAGGAGAAAACGTGTATATAATGTTTTGAATGGGTTAGAGTTCAGAGGGAGACTTCCCCTTATCCTTGAAAATCTCAAAGGTGTCGCATACCAATTCCGTGAACATATTTTTTGAATGTTGGAGCTAGTAGTGACTTTGTGAATAGGTCAGCAAGATTACCGTATGATTCGACTTGCAAAATGTTCTTCTCCCCGCTCTTTTGTAACTCGTGAGTATAAATTTTTTTTAGTACAATATGCTTAGTAATATTGCTTTTCATAGTAATATTTCGAACAGGTACAGAGTAGCTACAAAGTCTTTTTTGAAAATCTCGCGTCCATGCCGATGAGGGGGGGGGGGGGCTATCGCTGCCGCCAGCCTGATCTCTCTCCATCGGCGTCCTTTCCCACCACCACCACCAGATCCGAACTCCCATCCGTGACCTCTCTCCATCCACCCCGACGTACAGCAGTGCTTCCCCGGGTCGCGGCTGCTGCCATTCATCTTCGTCTGGGTCCGGCAAGATAAAAACAGTTTAGGGTTTTCGTGGGGTCTCAGCCTCCACCTCTTCTCTTTATATTAACATGGCAGGTATAAATACAACGTACATACGGACATATACAAAACCGATTCTTAACACTCCCCCTCAATCTAAACTACTACTACATACAAGGTTTAGATTGGACTTAAATCGGTCTAACATCTGCCGTGTGGCTGGTTTTGTGAACACATCAGCCAACTGATCTTGAGAAGAGATAAACCTCACCTTCAAAGCGCCATCAGCTACTTGCTCACGCACAAAATGGAAATCAATCTCAATGTGCTTAGTTCTAGCATGAAAAACTGGATTCGCTGTAAGATAGGTAGCCCCTAGGTTATCACACCACAAAACTGGAACTCGCTGCTGGATTACTCCTAGTTCTTTAAGCAAAGAACTCACCCACATAGCTTCAGTGGCTCCGTTAGCTAGTGCCTTATACTCTGCTTCGGTACTCGATCTCGAAACAAGTAGGCTGCTTCTTTGCACTCCAGGAAACAAGGTTCGGTCCAACAAAGACAGCAAACCCTCCAGTGGAGCGTCGATCATCAACACATCCTGCCCAATCCGCATCTGTAAAAATACTGATGTTCATAAAAGGTGATTTGCGTATCCGTAGACCGGTGTCCAAGGTTGGGACAGGGTAACCCCGGCAGATAGCGCGATCACGTGCATCCCCCGAAAGGGAATCGGGTTAAGATTTCCCGAGCCGGGATGTGGCGGTTGACGGCGGCGTTAGGAAGTCCGGAGACGCCGGCGGGGGCCTCGGGAAGAGTTATCTTTTCTGCTTAACGGCCCGCCAACCCCGGAATCGGTTCAGCCGGAGGTAGGGTCCAGTGGTCGGAAGAGCACCGCACGTCGCGCGGTGCCCGGTGCGTCCCCGGCGGCCCATGAAAATCCGGAGGACCGAGTACCGTCCACGCCCGGTCGTACTCATAACCGCATCAGGTCTCCAAGGTGAACAGCCTCTGGCCAATGGAACAATGTAGGCAAGGGAAGTCGGCAAAACGGATCCATAACTTCGGGAAAAGGATTGGCTCTGAGGACTGGGCTCGGGGGTCTCGGCCCCGAACCCATCGGCGGATTGCTCAAAATACGTTTGACACCTTCCCAATGTGCTTCAGTGGGCTGAGAAAGGAGCTGACATACTTTATTTACCGCAAAGGATATATTCGTCCATGTAAGCGTCAAATACTGCAAACTGCCAACAACACTGCGATACCTGAAAAAATCATCAGGACCCAAAAGTGCTCCAGTATCACGGGCAAGATGCTCAGTCGGCACTAGAGGAGTAGGCACATGATTGCAATTCTCCATATTGACACGAAGCAAGAGATCCAAGACATACTTGCGCTGAGTGAGTATCACCCCCCCTGAATTGCAAGCAGCCTCTAAGCCAAGAAAGTACGCCAAGGAGCCAAGATCCTTGATCGAAAAGGTGTCTGAAAGGGAACGCATGAGTCCTTCGACAGCAGCAGGAGTAGAGCCAGCAATAACAATGTCATCAACATATACCAACATGAAAACTTGAACACCAGACCGTTTTAAGATGAACATGGCGGTATCAGCCTTGGATGGAACAAAACCAAGCTGGAACATGCGAGCACTGAGACGAGCATACCAAGCTCGAGGAGATTGCTTCAGCCCATAAATAGCACGCTGCAACTTGCAAACGTGAGATGGATATTGAGGATCTTCAAAACCAGGTGGCTGCTGCATGTAGACATCCTCAGCCAAGAAACCATGAAGAAAGGCATTGCTGACATCGATCTGACAAAGAGTCCAGCCTCGAGAAACAGCAAGAGAGAGGACCACTCGAATAGTAGCAGGCTTCACAACCGGGCTAAAAGTGTCACCATAATCAAGACCCTGCTGCTGTGTGAAACCCCGGGCAACTAGACGCGCTTTATGCTTCTCAATGGAACCATCAGGACGATGCTTGGTTTTGAAGACCCATTTGCTGCCAACAATATTAGTGCCAGGAGGACGAGGAACCAATGTCCATGTTCTGGTGTGAGTAAGGGCAGAAAACTCCTCTGCCATAGCAGCACGCCACGCCGGTTCACGAAGAGCATCCCGATGAGACACTGGGGCAGCAAACAGGGCGCGACGACTCGGATTATACCGCACAGTTCCATCCGTATATTGCTTATCACGCCGCGTGTTGTCACGCAGCCGTGTGACCATCTGATGAGCAGGTGCAGCCGGAGCAGCCGAAGACGTCGCGGCTGAGGGATCGGAGCCCTCAGCAGAAGGCGACGGGGGCTGCGCTGGAGAGGGCGACGCGCCGCGAGCTGCAGACGGCATCGACGGAGGCGAGGGAACATGCGCCTCAGGTGACGCGCCCGATCCAAACAGCGGAACGTCGATCCCGCAGTCGGACGTAGGTGCGGGATCGGGCGACGTGGTCGCGAGAGCGGGCACATGGGGAGGTGTGCCGGGAGCATGCGTGCCATGCACGTCGATCGAACGGGCGGAGGCCGGCGCGGGAACGTCGATCCATGAAGAGACCTGCACACACGGAGCATCACCTGACGGAGTCGGGTTAGAGCACAGGTAGGTTAGGTCATATTTACGCACATGATCATTCGTAGCCGGTTCAGAAGCAGGAAAAGAGATGGCATGACGAAGTGTAGGAATATCAACCGTGACACCCGGTGTGGCATAGGGAAAACACGACTCGTCAAAAAAACATCTCTAGAGATATAAATGCGGCCAGTGGAGCGATCTAGACACTTATAACCTTTGTGCATGGGACTATAGCCAAGGAAGACACACAATTTGGAACGAAACTCAAGTTTGTGTGTATTATATTTGCGTAGACTAGGCCAGCATGCGCAACCAAATATGCGAAGGAAATCATAGTTGGGCTGAACCTTAAAAAGGCGATGAATAGGAGTATCCTTGTGAAGGAACAGAGTGGGCATGCGGTCCCAAAAGCGTAATGGGAGGGAAGAGTGCGCAAGCAGAGCAAGCCCTGTCTCAACGAGATGGTGATGCTTGCGCTCGGCAACACCGTTTTGCTGGGAGGTATGGGGACATGACATTTGGTGAGAGATGCCGGTGCGCTGAAAATAGCGGTGAAGCTTATGGTATTCCCCACCCCAATCGGACTGAACAACCTTAATTTTGGTGTTGAGAAGGCGTTCAACATGAGCCTGAAAAGCACAGAAAACTTGCTCGACATCAGATTTGTGTTTAAGAAGGTAGATCCAACAAAAACGCGCGAATAGTCATCAATAAAACTGACATAGTATTTGAAACCACCAGAGGAGGCCACAGCAGGACCCCAAACATCGGAATGAATCAATTCAAGAGGCATAGTGGAAATACGATGAGACAAATTATATGGCAATTGATGACTTTTGGCACGCTGACACGCATCACAAACCGACAAAGTATCACTAGGAGCACAGGATAACTCATTATTCTTAACAATAGTTTGCACTACATTATTTGTAGGATGACCTAGACGCTGATGCCACTGTGAGGAGGTGGCCTGGACGCTGGAACAAGTGTGGGTGGACGATGACGAGGACGCTGAAGACGCTCGACTAACTGGGATCGGATAGAGTCCATCCCGGCTTCTACCGTGAAGAAGTATTCTCCTCGTGGTCTTGTCCTTGACATAGAAAAAGTCACGATGAAATTCAACAAAGACATAGTTATCATGAACAAGGCGATAAACAGAAAGGAGGTCTTTGCTAATATGCGGAACGTGGAGAATATTTTTCAATTTAAGGGATGAACCGGCTAAGGAGGAATGACCAATATGCGAAATAGACAAACCTTGCCCATTGGCCACGTGAACCTGGTCCTTCCCAGCGTAGCGCTCATGCACGTTGAGCCGCGAGAGATCACTGGTTAGATGGTCCGTCGCGCCGGAGTCCATGAACCAGGGGGGACGTCGGTGGAGCTCGTTGAAGCAGAGTTCCCGGAGCACTGATTGTTCCCGCGAGGCTGGAAGTCGGGGTTGTAGCGATTGCGGCAGTCGCCGCAACGTGACCCCAGTACTGGCAGATCTGGCACTGGGGGCGCTGACGACGGTGACCATTGCCATTGCGCCCATTGCCGTTGCCGTTGTTGTTGAAGTTGGGGCGCCCCTGATCGCCCCCATCGCCGCCGTAATTCTGGCGGCCACCGCCACCACCGCCACCACCGCCACCGTTAGGGCCAGACTGGTGTGAGAGCTGCCCAGCCGAGCGACCACCTCCTTGGGGCGGCGGCGAGAACGCGGGCTGGTACCCCGATCCCTCCTGATGGCCAGGTCGGGACACGACATTGGCCGAGGATGGCCACTCCTCCGTCTCGGCCTGCTGCGCCTGCATGTCCTCGAAGGAGAGGACACTCGAGTAAAACTCGGTGTAGGGTATGGAGCGGGTGGACAGGTTGAGGGGACCGGCGAGGGAGTTGAACGCAGATCCAAGGCCGGTGATGATGTAGTCCACAAGCTCGAGAGGAGAGGCGGCGGCGGAAAAACTCGACCTACGCTCTGATACCAAGATAAAAACAGTTTAGGGTTTTCGTGGGGTCTCAACCTCCACCTCTTCTCTTTATATTAACATGGCAGGTATAAATACAACGTACATACGTACATATACAAAACCGATTCTTAACACGGCATGCATGTGGTTCCTATTGGTGATGTGGTTGTTAAGTCTGGGTTGTTGGCAACGGTGCCCGAGACTGTCATCGCCAAGATGTTTGTTGTTTTCTCGTCGCTTTCGTTGCTACCTACACTGGATCCGCAGTGGATTGGCTGGCACCCCCCAATGGCATGGCATGTCTTCTCCGGGGCAGTGTTGGAGTGTCGTGTTTGGAGTGATCGTTCGTCTTGCTTTGTGGTCTCTTATGTTGGCAAGAATGGTTGCAGATTGTTGTTCGTGTCTGTGTTAGGTTTGGTTGTAGGTGTGTGTAGCGTGTTGTTTGTGTGAGCTTGCCCTTTTTTTTATAGCTTAAAAACTGGACATTTTTTAAAATTAATAAATAAGGCAAAGCTTTCGCTTCCCGTTTTTTTTAAAAAAACTTCTTTGCATTTGAGCAATATATATAAGCAACATTATCTAGGTGGGAATTCGGTAGAATCGTTCCCCCTTGTGGAGTCT
>NW_025901369.1:0-19295 GCF_022539505.1 Lolium rigidum
TTAGGTCTTCGGTCTTCCGGAAGCTTCGTGCAAAAATAGGACCCCGGGCGAAAGTTTCGTCCAATTCCGAGAATATTTCTTTACTAGGATTTCGAAACCAAAAACAGCGAAAACAAGAATCGGCTCTTCGGCATCTTGTTAATAGGTTAGTTCCAGAAAATGCATAAATATGACATATAATGTGCATAAAACATGTAGGTATCATCAATAAAGTAGCATGGAACATAAGAAATTATCGATACGTTGGAGACGTATCAAGGAGCTTGGAAGCCGGCGATGGTGTCGCCGGTGGAGGGTTGGAGTGTCCAGCCCAGGGTGGTCGCCGACGAGGGGGTCCGACCTGAATAAAGGCGGCGGTCCTAGGGCCTCTCTTGCGTGAAGAGGAGGACCTACCGGAGGCCTGTACTCATGATTTGGCCGGAGTGTTGAGTTCCGGAAGGCTCCGCCGGCGAATGTAACAGTGCTTTTTCCTGGAGTTTGCTGGATCGTGGTATTCGGTCGTGCGCACCCATGCTTTTGTTCCGACCGATATGTTCTGGAGGGAGCGGCGTGAAGCTATTTTTCTGTGTTGACATCAAGTGACTATAGATCCATGATGAAAATCGGAAGAAGAGAATTTAATGAAGGCCGGAGGGAGGACTAGCTAAGGGAGGTTCAAGTCTCCGTGCTGTTGACGGACTTTCTTGGTGTTTCGGGCTTCACAGCGGCGGTATGAAAGTGGGGGCGACAACACAGGTGAAGTTCAGAGTCCTACCTTTCAGGATGAAAACCCAAGGTCTGGCCTTAACTGGTTGTGTCTGGCAATGATCTTGTTGGAGGCATTGGTTTGAGAGCGGGGACTACCTTCAGGGTGAAAACCTAAGTTCTTTGATCGGGCGACGACGGTGTTAGAGCACTGATCCCTTCTTGGAGGCGTCGTTTTTGGAGAGTGTATTTCAGGTGTTGTCTTGGCGGTGGATGTATTGCAGTTATTAGGCCCGAGATACTGTAGCGGGACTTTTGTTTCTTAGTTTTCTTTTTGTTTTTTTGGATGTGTGCATCCATAGTGCCATTAGGGTGGTGCGTTGTTGCAGAGGCTGGGTGTAATTAATATCTTTTGATATTAATATATTCCCTTTATCGAAAAATGTCCCGTATAGGTACAAGTAATGAAGCCCGGTGAGCAGGTGGGTACGTGAGCACGCGTTTGTTACCTGACACGTGTCTAACGGCGTTAATGTCAGGGTTAAACTGGTCCCGCTCCTGTCTACTTCTTCCCACTTTATTGACTGCCACTGCACGTGACCAAGTTCCTCATCCCCTCCACCTGATCTAATCCTCCCCATGGACACATACACTCGCTCTCCTTCATCCCCCACGCAACGAAGCGCGCCGCCCCGGCCCTGCACCGCACGCAACCAAGCTCTGACCTGCTTCTCCTCCTCGTCTTGGGGAATCTCCATGGCTGCAATCGATTTTCTTGTAGATGTATGCAGCGCGCGGCGAGCTCCCCTCCCCCGCCGACGATTCCTGCAAGCTGCGCCATGGAGACGAGGTCGGGCGCGGTGGCCCCGTCCAGGTGACGCCGGAGCGCCAGATGCAGTGCAGCATGCCGTCGCCGCGTCGCAGTAGCAGGCGCACCATCCACCACCTGGTGCTGCTGGGGAGCACGGGCCGCCGGGGAGGCCGCCGCTCTCACCGCCGAGTGCGGGCAGCCGGGGAGGCCGACACGGAGCAGCGGGGAAAATCGACGGCGGCGCCGCCATCCAATCTGGCCGCAGCTCCCCATCGCCTCTCTTCCAAGCGGCGGCGGCGCCATCCACGGCGGCGAGGCCCAGGCTCGCCAGCGGAATCGAGCCTGCCGTGCTCGATGCAGGAGGATGCGCCGAGCGGCGGCGGTCAACCGGATCGGAAGATGCGGCGTGGATTTGGGCGTCGCCGCGCATGGAGGCGGC
This sequence comes from Lolium rigidum, assembly GCF_022539505.1. Lineage (NCBI taxonomy): Eukaryota > Viridiplantae > Streptophyta > Magnoliopsida > Poales > Poaceae > Lolium > Lolium rigidum. Next base: position 1,935 of record NW_025901369.1, read on the forward strand.
GTTGGAGCTCCGGGCCCGCGCGCTCCTCGCGTTGCGGCGATACCGCGAGAATGTGTGCTGGTCGGAGGACAGCTTCTCCCCGCCCAACTCAACGGCCAATTTGGTATCCATGCCGGCGGGCAGAAGGGCGTCGTCGGGGTGCCGCCGGCGAGCGAGGCGGACTCGGTGTCGCAGCTCCTGGCGCACGTAAAGCTCCTGCTCCGGCGCCGCGCGGCGGCGGTGGCCGCGCTCGACGCGCGCCTCCCGGCCGAGGCGGTGCGCCACTTCTCCAAGATTCGTCTCTTGATTTTTGTTGGAGCCGTGATTGTTTTTTTTTTCCATATGAACTGATCCCTTTTTCATCTGAACTGATCCCCGTGAGTTATTTTTTGCATGTGAGAAGCAGAAAAGAGAGTTCAGGATAATTTTATTCTCTCCATCAAATGGGCCCCACGAGCATGCATCATGTATCTGGATGAAAAGTCCCTATTGGACCGTGCAGTCTCCGTTAGTTAACAAGCTAGGATGGGAAGCATCCAACGGTGCTCGACCAAATTCAACGGTGATAATCGGGTGCTCACGTATCCCCCTGTTCACCGAATCCACTCTCATAGGTACAATGATACAAGCATACGATGCAACTTTCTATCCGGCAAGGTTCGTTAGGTGGATATGAGTCTGCTTACATGAACCATAATTGAATGCATGCACCAGATGTATATAAAAGAATAATAAGGACCATGAGAATAGCTACCAATTCTAATTTAAACATGAACCTTCTTTTTAGGGAAATTTAAACACAATCTAGCAGTAAACGAGCCAACTATCCTATGTCACGACCTGACACGATCCATAAGACATGAATGTACGATTTCGATTCGGCCAGAAAGTACAGTAAGTCCCATCTACCACTTGCCTTTTCTAAGAAAAATGTTCAACTATGATGCTTAATCCAACTATATACATGTTTTTCTCTCCGCGGATCGGCCTAGGCTGCATTTTGGCGTATTGCAAAGCTTTATTTAGGTGGGGACTACCATGTACATGTATGTACGAATGAACTACGAGTGTATATTGTATGATATATGTGTTTAAATATGCATAATGGTGTTTATGAAACATACATAGAATTGTAGTGGCGTTTTTCAAAAGAAAAAAATTTGTAGTGGCATTTCTCAAATAGCCAGAAATTATAGTGGCATCTATCCAATTAACCATTTCTTTTATAGCTCGGCATGTTGAGGGATTGGAATAATAGGATTGTTGGGTTTTCTTTTGACGACTCTGACAATTTTAGCAACCCACAATCACTTTTCGAACTAGAAAATATGTTAAATCATAGTTGTTTCTTTGATCATCACGATACGATGTGTTCAACCATGCAACGTCTCGCAGTTCATATTGTGTCTATATTTTAAACTTATGCTAGTCACTTTCCGGTAAATTGTACTGAAAATATGTTGTGGTTTCAATTATTTTGTTGGTTTTACTATCATTTTCGTTGTCAAAAATCTACCCCGTCGGTTCACTAATGTAAGACTGTCTAGTTATTTCAAAGAGGACCGGATACGGATTAAAATGAGTGAATATGCGTACTAAAAGTAGATGGACCAAAAAATGAACCTATAAAAACCTAAAAGATCTTATCTTACAAGTGTTATAAATCGAGATGCACAATAAATGAAGAACGAAAAGTAAAACACTGCAGGGGACACGAGATTTTAACGTGGAAAACCCTTGCAACACACAAGGGAAAAACCACGGGCGCCAGCCAGCAAAACTTCACTATTTCGGTGGTGTTTACAAAAGCCGTGGGTGTACAAAGATGCGATGAAACCCTAGCGGCGGCTTACAGGGAAACATATATAGACGGTGGCAACGATCCGTACCGGCGGGCCCAAGCCTACCGGCGACGGGCCTCGCTCCGCTCGTCAGAAGTTAGCCTCTTCTTGGAATTTGGATCACAATATAACAAACTCCACCTTGAGACAAATTCCTTGTAGCATGAATTTCAACAATCACCTGAATCATCAAAGAAAACACTTGCTGGCGCCAATAGCCACTTGGGCTAAACAATTATACCAACCAAGCTTGAGCAAAGCTCAAACTTGGACACAGGGACAGGCTTAGTCATCATATCAGCAGGATTATCATGAGTACTAATCTTGCATACCTTCACTTTACCTTTTGCAACCACATCTCTGATTGCGTGGTACTTAATATCAATGTGCTTTGTCCTCTCATGGAACATCTGATCTTTAGTAAGATAAATAGCACTTTGATCGTCATCGAACAACTTAATGCAAGAATTATCTCCACAAAGCTCAAGCATATAAACCTTTCAACCAAACAGCCTCTTTACCTGCCTCAAGCAATAGCCATGTACTCAGCCTCGGTAGTAGATTGTGCAACAACATCCCGCAAAGTAGCCTTCCAACTAACAAAGACATCCACCAACAAGAAACACATAACCCGTGAGGGACCTTCTCTTATCCAAATCGCCAAGCATAATCTGAATCCACATATCCGGCGAGCCCCTCACCAATCCCGCCAAACCTCAAGCAAGCTTTTGATGTGCCGCGAAGGTACCTGAAAATCCACCGAACAGCTTTCCAATGTTCTTTACCAGGATTAGCCATGTATCGACCGACCAAACTCATAGCATATGACAGATCGTGACGTGAACAAACCATGGCATACATCAAGGAACCAACAAGCACTAGAATAGGGAACTCGAGACATGTACTCAATATCATCTTCGGAGGTAGGACATTGCAAAGTCGACAACTTGAAATGAGAAGCAATTGGAGTAGTAACTCGACTTTGCATCATGCATATTAAAACGATGAAGAACTTTCTCAATGTACTTTTCCTGACTAAGAAACAACAAACTAGACTTTCTGTCCCTTTTAATTTCCATGCCTAGTATTTTCTTAGCAGGACCAAGATCCTTCATCTCAAACTCACTACTTAATTGATTCTTTAAAATAGTGATCTCTTTCATGCTCTTGGCAGCAATCAACATATCATCAACATATAGCAACAAATAAATAGGTGATCCATTAACAAACTTGATATACACACAACTATCATACTGAGACCTCTCAAAACCATGTGTAAGCATAAATGAATCAAACCTTTTATACCAATGTCGTGGCGACTGTTTCAGACCATAAAGGGACCTCTTTAATTTGCAAACAAGATCCTCCTTACCAGGCACAACATAACCTTCAGGTTGGTCCATATATATCTCCTCCTCCAACTCACCATGCAGAAGCAGTCTTTACATCTAACCGCTCAAGCTCAAGATCATGCATAGCAACAATACCAAAGAAAGCACGAATAGAACTATGCTTCACAACCGGGGAGAATACATCATTATAATCAACACCTGGAATTTGACTGAAACCTTTTGCTACTAACCTTGCCTTAAACCGTGGAGGCTCATTAGGAGACAAACCTTCCTTTCTTTTAAATATCCACTTGCAGTGGACAGCCTTCTTTTGTTTAGGCAAGTGCACAACATCCCATGTGCCATTCTTCTCAAGCGATTGCATCTCTTCTTGCATCGCACCTACCCACTTCTCTTTATCAACCGAAGCAATGGCTTCAGTATATGTAGCTGGTTCAATATCATGCTCCACCTGTTCAGCACAACTCAAAGCATAATCAACAATGTCACATTCTTGAATTAATCGGGTAGGAGGTGCAATATTTCTCCTAGGGCGGTCAGCAGCAATAGACCGTCCTTGTTGCTGAACAGAAGGTGGTGAAGGTGGAACATCATTATCATCATTGTTGGTTTCAGGAACCACATTTTCATTCTCCTTTGCGTGCTCCACTCGCACGCCAATTCTCGTGTCGCTCATCATCGAAACATCAGGAGAATCAATAGCATCGAAATATCGATAGACGGACTATCATTAAACATAACCGCCTCATTAAAAACGACATTCTCGCTCAACACAATTTTCTTAGTTTCGGGATTCCATAATCTATATGCCTTAACTCCTGAACCATAACCAAGGAAGATGCACTTAATGACCCTTGGCTCCAACTTTCCATTATCAACATGAGCGTAAGCAAGGCAACCAAAAACTCTCAAATCTGAATAATCGAGCAGGCGAACCGGACCATACCTCAATTGGAGTTTTCTTATCAAGTGGAACGAAGGTGACCTGTTGATGAGATAACATGCGGTGGAGGTCTGCTTCAGCCCAAAAACCTCTATGCATCTTTGCATTAGACAACATGCAACGAGCCCTCGAAATAATGGTCCCGTTCATGCGTTCACCACGCCATTCTGTTGAGGGGTGTACGGAATGGTATGATGTCTTACCATCCCATCATTGCTGCAAAACTCATCAAATTCATTTGAACAAAATTCCATACCATTGTCAAGTACGGAGTATCTTAACCTTCTTTTCAGCTTGGGTTTCTACCATAACTTTCCACTTCTTAAAAGCATTAAAAACATCAGATTTATGTTTCAGGAAATATGGCCACACTTTCCTTGAGTAATCATCAATAATAGTAAGCATGTAATTAGCACCACCATTAGAAGTTCTACGGGACGGACCCCAAACATCAGCGTGTACATAATCTAAAATGCCTTTGGTGGTATGAACGGAAGCATTGAATTTTACTCTTTTATGCTTACCAAAGATGCAGTGCTCACAGAACTCAAGCTTACCATAATCGCAGCCATCAATTAGCTCTCTCTTTGTCAATTCTGCCATGCCAAGCTCACTCATATGTCCAAGACGCTTATGCCAAAGGTTAGTCTTGCTAGATACATCAGAACTAACAGCAGCAGCAATACCAGGCAAAGTGCTACCTCTAAGAACATATAATTTCGCAGAATTCATATCACCAATCATAATAATGAGAGAACCTGATGATACCTTCAAAAGTTTGTTCCCACCTTTGTACTTGTACCCGTCACAATCAAGGGTACTCAAAGAGATCAAATTCCTCGCCATGGAGGGTATGTGTTTCACTCCTCGTCAACGTGCGTGTCATCCCATCATGGGTCTTGATCCGAACGTAACCAATGCCAACAATGCCGCACCGGTTGTCATTCTCCACACGCACAAAATCTCCACTCGCACGTACTCATAAGAACTGAACCAATCTTTGTTACAGCAAATATGAAACGAACATGCGAGTATCAAGAATCCATTCATCATCACGTGAAACACATGCAGCCAAGACAACTAAGCAATCTCCATCGAACTATCATTACCATCATTACCAAGCAACAACAGCAGCCTCACCCTTACCGGTGACAACGGCAGCCTTACCATTACCATCATTATTTTTCGGTTGGTAAGTTCCGTTTCTTTTCTCCTTGTTCTGCAGCTTCCAACAATCATCAATATTGTGGCTAGATTTCTTACAATACCTGCAGAACTTGTCACGTCCTTTGGACTTTGAGCGACCTCTGTCGCCCTTGCTCTTATCTCTCGTTGTTGTGGTAGTAGTTATCTCGCTCGCTCGGAGCCCGCCACGGACCTCTAATGCCTCCGCCTTGGAGGACGAACTTTCAGCTCTGCACCATAGATTTCATTTTCTCCTTTTGTTGGAGAGCATCATAAACTTCCGCGAGAGTTAGTTTGTCGCGGCTCAATAATATGGTGTCACGAAAATTACCGAAAGAATTAGGCAACGAGCATAAAAGAAGAAGACCTAAATCCTCATCCTCATACTTAACTTCTATAGACTCGCAAATCGAAACAATCTCTTTCCAGGAAGATAGGTGATTCATTACCGAACCTCCCTCTTGCAACTTATGCGAGAACAGCTTCATCTTCACGTGCAATCCGCCCGTGAGATCCTTGGACAAACAGATCTCCTCTAGTTTGACCCATAACTCGGCGGTGGTTTTCTCCTCGCAACACTTCCTGCAGAATATTATTGGACAGATGGAGTTGAATCAACGATAAAGCCTTACTGGTCTTTCCGCTTCTCCGCATCGGTCCAGGTATCCTCGCTTTCTCGCCGAAAGCATCGATCGCTTCATCCGGATCCGAAGATTGGGCGAGAATCGCCCTCATCTTCACTTGCCACAAAGCAAATCTCGTGGTGTAGTCCAGCTGCGGTAGATCGAACTTCAGTGACGACATCTCGTAAACCCTAGATCCAAAGAACAAGGGCTCTGATACCACTTGTTATAAATCGAGATGCACAATAAATGAAGAACGAAAAGTAAAACACTGCAGGGGACACGAGATTTTAACGTGGAAAACCCTTGCAACACACAAGGGAAAAACCACGGGCGCCAGCCAGCAAAACTTCACTATTTCGGTGGTGTTTACAAACGCCGTGGGTGTACAAAGATGCGATGAAACCCTAGCGGCGGCTTACAGGGAAACATATATAGACGGTGGCAACGATCCGTACCGTCAGAAGTTAGCCTCTTCTTGGAATTTGGATCACAATATAACAACAAGCACATGTGGTTGAGAATAGACTGAAACGACCGGCCACATGGTTTTCAAGAAGAGAGAGAACGATGTCGGTGAGAACCTCTTAGTGATGGTTCCTCTCTCTCAACTCACCCATCAGAGGGGAGGCCATAAACCATTTTTTCTTCCTTTTTTGAATAGGGGAGCGAAGCCCCATCCCCTACATCGAAATCATACACACAACCTTATTCATTGCAAGTTATATGCTGAGAGTTTACATCTCAAGGATCACATAAAGTTTCAACATTGATCAACAAACGAAAACTAGCTAGCAAAATTTTCTAAACATCATTTTGGATCGTATTAGATTTCCGCCAGCCACCCCGGTTGAATATAGTCGAACACTGCCATCAACCGAGTGCATCCAAAATTCATATGTTGCCGCTGCTCGATAGGAATGAAGAAAGACCACATGTGAATCTAGTAGGTGACTTTGTAGATGACCTGCAATATTTTTGGCACACTTCTCTTTCTAAACACAAAATCATTTCGACACTTTCAAATTGCCCAAACTAAGGCACAAACTCTCACTCGAATTCTAGCCTTAACAATTGGTTCAATCCCATTAAGTCAATTTCCAAGCATATTGGCTGCATTAGCAGGTGGTTGAACATTAATAGTAAAATGAATAACTATTCAAACAAGTTTCACAAATAGACATGAAATAAAGAGATGATCAATAGTCCCCCGAGCGTGATAAAAAAACACCCTTCGTACACTAGTCCATTGTAGTTTCGCCAAGTTATCTTTAATGAGAAGAACTTTTCTGTGAAGGAACCACATGAAGACCTTTATCTTTAATGGAACCTTCAGCTTCCAAAGATACTTCTACGAAAACCTAGTATGTTCATTCATAAAATTTGTGTACATAGATTTAACCGAGAAAGACCCGGAAGAAGTTAAACGCCAGGAGAACCTATCAGGTTCATCGACTAGGTTAATACTCATCAAATTTCCACTAAATTAACCATGCTTAATATTTGTCTCTTGTCAAAACCTGATTAAAACTAACATTTAGCGGTGTATTGGATAAGCCATTTGCATCCGTAGCATCTTTATGTTGCACAATGTTATATAGCGATGGATATTTTAGGGGATAGAGGTGTGTTACCTATCCAAACATCTTCCCAAAATTGAGTGCTAGCCCCGTCCCTAATGACAAACAAGCCTCAACTAAAGAACTCGTCCCTGACCCCCATAATCCCTCTCAAAAAAGGTGAATTAGTTGGTTTGACTTGTACCTAGGATAGAGTTTTTTTTACTATGGAATTTTTTATGAAGCAACTCCTGCTACACCCCTTGTTCGTTCAGTAGTTTAAATAGATACTTGCTTAGTAAACACATATTCTTTATCTCCACTACTTCAATGCCTAAACCTCCCGGATCTTTAGGCCATGCAGATAATGTTCCACTTCAAAACAAGATACTTCTTTTTCAGGTTGTCACTTTGCCAAATAGACTTTCTTTTGATGAATACTCATGATCACATTTTGGTGGTTTTATTGAGCTATGATGACGCTTGCAATGTTCTCTTCCCGCAGATTGTCATTGTCCATGGTGAAACTTTTTCACGTACTAGGTGTTGCGGATGTAGTGATTGTTTCTAGTTGTTGTGGTACTTTGATGTCTTTGCGAGGACTACTTTTTCTCAATAATTCAGGTGTGTGAATTCTTTTCTTGATCTTAACATTGCATTGTTAGAGAGCCTAGTTATAATTGGTATCATGATGTTTCTATATCTGTACCTAATAATGAAAGCAAAAGGGTTTCTCCCTCGGTCGTCATCCATCTTCCAAAACTACCCTGGATTTTGAAACTATTTACTGGACGTACCACCGCCGAGTGATATAACGTTTCGCTATCTAAAAAACGTTTCAGTAGTCTCGAATAGAAATACGCCCGTGTCAGTCAAGTTGGGCCCGCACAGACGCATGACCACCGCTTGCGCTCGATACCCACCCAGCGTTAGTACTCAGTACCTGGTCGCCGGCGAGCGCCCTTCCTCATCCCCGCCTCTGTCCCCAGTCCCCGACGCCGCTTGAGATCGACATCCACACCCGACTCCTTCCCGGTGGCTAGCTGCCTCGCCACCAATGCGTTTGTTCTCGTTCGCCAATCTGGCTCGCCTTACCCTCGGCAACGGCGCGAGAAGCAGGGATGGCAGCCACGGGATTCACTGAGCGGACAGGGCTGCGCTCAAAAGAGTGATTCAGGACGGCCTGAGCCGGCCGCCCGCTCCCAGCAACGGCGAGAGGAGAGGGGCGGCGGCCACGGGATCGGCCGAGCGGACGGGGCTGCGCTCAGACGAGGGATTCATGCTGGCCTGAGCTGCGCACGAGGGGGACATGCTGCCCAGAGCAGGGGCTCTATGTCGGCCAGCAGCCGAGGAGGCTTTCCGTCGGCGACCAGGGCTTCCGGCGAGGTGAGGAATTGGGTTTTGCAGCCGGAGGAACCAATTTGTTGGTTCGATTCCAAGCCTAGGGTGGCCCTCCCGTCACTGTGTCGGTACGACAAAACCCGTTGTTCTTCGACACGCGACAAACACTACCACGCGGAGTTTGCAAGCAGGAGGAGCAGCACCAGCTTGTCGAAGACGTCACCTCTGCGGCTCTGTCCACGGTAAGCTTTGGGATGAGTTTCGCGCCATGAATAGATAAATTAGCTCGTGCACAGGATGGGAAGAAAGATATATTGTCAATTTTACAAGACCCGAAAGGAGACGCAAGTATCTGGAGCTCTTGGGGATCAGCCATGGAGGAGAGATGCACAGAAAGGGAAACATGCATCATTATTGGTGTCCGTGGAAGGATGCGTGCGAGCAGTTTTTTTTTTTAGTCGTGGGACCCAGAACGGAACAAGAGATGCGATCCAGATATCACGGGTGCAACATCTCAAAAAAAAAAGATATCACGCGTGCAACATAAAAGAGTTAAAAAAAAGGGTAGTCTTCCTCTCTCCATGTTTTTCAGTCTGCTTATGTAGCTTATTTCTATAGCACAAATAAAAAACTATTTTAGTTACAACCAACGAAAACTTATTCTAGATAAGGTAGGAGTACTATGAGTTTTTTTGTAAGCTCCATGTCTTTTTATTTTCTCTAATTATAGTTTAATTTTGTTTAGTTTTCTCAAAGTAGTAGTGATAAATCAGTGATCTATGGTTATAGAGACTGATACAATGTAATTAAAGAACTGATAAGTCAATTTCTATTATCATAATGTCGAGGTGATAACCATGCAAAACCAGAAGACATTTGATGATGTTGGTGCGAAGATTAGGTATAGGAAGTAATCGCTCCATGTCACGGTGGTGGTGCTCACCCAAAATTATCATCTAAGTGCGGCCGATGATGAACACGAGTGGTTCAATAGCGCCAAAGAAAAAAATATATATGTAATTTTCGTCTCCCGATGCAATGCACGGGCACTTTTGCTAGTTACTATTTATCCAAAAAAAGGCTCAAGCTAGCTACAGGTCACTACACATTTTCTACTCTAGAACCAAGTAACCGGAGAAAATGTCAACCCTGAAGCAGAGAATACCGTCGCCGGCAGGGAAACAACAATGTGCCAAACGTAGTCTTTTCTCATGTATAAGCATCCCTGTCATTCACCAGCTAATGCCGCCATGAGCCTGCACCAAGATTGATTGACCAGGTCGCTATCTCTGCCCCTATAAATACATTCCAAATGACACTTATCCTGCAAGCCATATAGGTACAGCACATAACTCAATCTGCAACGAACAAGAGAGGATCGCAATATACCTAATGGCGTACCGGCAAGTGGTGCTCTTGGCTGCCGCGGCCATGGCCGCCTCCATCCTCCTAGCGCCGGCCTCCGCCGAGGTCTTCACGGTCGGCGATGCCGCCGGCTGGACCCTCAAATACCCTGCCATCTGGACCGATGGCAAAGCCTTTGTCGTCGGTGACAGCCTAAGTATGTTTCGCGAGCATGCGCCTTCGATCCGACACTCTTAGTTAGAACTCGTACCAGAATTTGCTAACATCTTTGCGTTTGTTCGCAGTGTTCATGTACCCTTCCGACAAGCACAACGTGATGGAAGTGACGGGCGCGGACTTCAAGGCCTGCAACGTGACGGGGAACGCGCTCGGCACCTGGAACTCCGGCAGCGACACCGTGCCGCTCGCCCAGGCCGGGAGGAGGTGGTTCGTCTGCGGCGTGGGCAACCACTGCGCCCAGGGAATGAAGTTCCTCGTCGTCACCGCCGACTCCTCCGCACAGGCCCCGGCTGCCCCGCCATCCTCTTCGGCCTCCTTCGCCAGCGGAGCGGTTTCACAGGCGATGGCAGCCGCCGGCGCCTTAGCCGCAGCCGCGCTCATGTTCTGAGCGTTAGTTCTTGACACTTGAGATACGATCGTCGATTGATCGGCACGTGCGTGTCCTGGATTGATGACGGGTGTGCTGGGGCCTGCGAGGAGTACTTTTTGTTTTTTCCTTCGGTTGGATTGTTATCACTAGCTCGTATGCGTTTGAGGTAGCTAACCTCAAGTAAGTTTGTATCGTCTCTGCGGGTAAATTCCTTCATTCAATGGAGTACTTTGTTCGGTCAGCTTCAGTTGAGTTGTGTGCCGTCCTGCAGATAGATTTTTCTTGTTTTCTTCCCAAAATGTGTTCCGGAGGCGGCAAGAAGGGTATGCAAGTGGAGCTGGTGCAATTTGAGGATTATATGTGTTGAGAAATTATTAATTCCTGCATCCCTTGTATGGAAAAAAGACAAAGTTAGTCATCCCTAGAGCATGTAGGTGCTGTGAAAAGCATATGGGCAAGGAAAAAACCCCTAATTTATGGTGCGAGGGCGCGAAACCGACGCTCCAGATAGGCGTGGTAAGCTAGCGCTAAAATGTTCCCCGCACGCGGCAAAACACGGCATCGTGCGCTATATTCGCGCACCGGCTCCCGCACATGCAGTAAAAACGTGGTTGCGCGTGCAGATAAACCGCCACGGTGAAACTTCCTTTTTCCCTCTTTCTCTCCCACCGCCCCTCCACCATCCGCCCCAGCACCAGCGTGTCGCCCTGGAGATGTCTGCACCATAACTTGAGCTCCTCTGGCTTCTTCAATGTGGAGATTGGGGCCGCCGGCGAGCGCATCAGCCTTGGCAACTTCGGCACGGCGCATGAGGCCCCGCCCGTGCTGGGACTTGAACTTCCACGATGTCAACACGCGTAAACAGGCGGAGATGATGGCGCTGTCGTGCCTCGTCACGGACAAAGAGAAGTGGCACCCACGCACGCGACTGCGGCGCATCTACTGTCGTGCCTCGTCACGGACGAAGAGAAGTGGCGTCCATGCCCGCGACTGCGGCGCCTCTACCACGCCGAGGAAGACGAGCGCGACAGGACGGCTTGGGCAACCCACTTCCCAGAGGACGTCGATGCTCTGGGCGACTTCTACCCGTCATGGAAGGCGGAGAGGAAAGTAGATCGGGTGGCAAAGAGGGCCAACAATACAGTGCGTCGGCAGTTCATCCTCGCGCAGGAAGCCGATCCGTCGACGATCGGCGACAACGACGATCATTGGTTCGACCTTTTCTTGTATACCTCTGTCAGAGAGTTTTACTGTATTTTTTCCGTCTGTTGTTGTATGAACTATGAACTATGCAATATATATTTTATTGCTAGTCTTTTCATATGGATTGTTTGTCTTTAGACCGAGTATATGCAAGGAGTTACTAAATAGACATGTTACAAATGTGTGATAAGCAAGACTCTTTGCGAGATTCTTATTAAGGTTTAACTCCTAATAAAGTATTGGTTCCATCTTCCCACTCCTTATCTCCCATTCAATATGTAACCAATTATCCTACCTTGCAAGATCAAGAACAAATCTTTGAAGTCACCCTAATATAATCTGAAAGTTAAGTAGACATAAGCTATTGATCAAAACCTTGCCTCGGAGTGCCCGACGCCACCAGAAAACTTCCCCTGGCTATTGTTGATCCCACTCACCACGGGTGACGGAGACCATCTGGCAGATGACGGTGGCGCTGGGGCATTTTCGCCCATCCATTCCACTTCTTTGTGCCCCTTTCCTCTTACTTCTACCTAAACCCTAGCTAGGCATCCATAAAGAGTTTCTTGGCATGAGGCTGTTTGGCACTAGTGACTGGACACCTAAGTAGTGGCGGAGAATCGCCAACATATGCTTGGCTTGCCATCTTATCTCTGTGAAGTGCATTACCCCCATATGGAATGGACAGTCGTAGCACCTCTCAATATGAAAAATATATAGTATTGAACCATAGGGGCATAAAGTAAAACCTTTATTCTCTCTAGTTATATGCCACTTATATAACCTTTATGCACTTTAATTAACAAAGCATATGCCCCAGGTTGTTATCTAACTTTCATTAGTTGAACACTTTTTGAGCTGAGCAATGGAAGATTTTTGTTAATTTCGATTTCTGTACTGCTGTCAGGTTTTGGCAGATTTCTGCCATCCTGCTTTTCTGTGTTTCTTTTAGTTTGCATTCTATTGTTTTCGCTTTGTTTCTTTCCTAAAACACAAAAAGACCAAAAATATTTCTGTTGTTTCTCTTCACCATTTGTTTATTTGGTTCTTTGCTCTTATTTTACTTTATTTGCTATCGTTAGTTTGTTATGAGAAAACCCAAAAAGATTTTGCCTTGTTTTCTTGTTTCCTTTTGTTCTTGTTTCTAACCCGAAAACATCAAAAATATTTGTTGTTCTTCTTTGGTTTTGAAAAGTTTATTAGGGAGTTCAGAGGTCTCCGGTGGTTGGAGCTTGGTTTCATTTCATACTATTATTCAAGCTGCACAAGTGAAAGGCAATAATGACGATCTACGGCAATTTGACTGTGGTGAGAGGCTGGTATGAACTCTATTTGTTTTCATTTTTGTACATATACTCATCCATGTGAGCATGCTTAGTTGGTTCATATGAGGTATATGTCATTTAATGAAAGTCTAGTAGTTTATGATCTCTCATAATTAGTTCCAATTTATTAATAATGAGTAGCATGCCATGGATATTTGCTTGCATTGTTTTATTCATAGATCGGTATGACATTGTGGTATCCTCCTCTGAATAATTCACTTGAATCGACTTGGCACATGCTCACGCATGCATATGACTAAACAAAAGTCAATTAAGCCTCGATGATTTACTTTGCTTCGGGTTCTTGTATCACTTTTATGCCTCCGTTAATTTTATTTTGTCGCAAGCATGATTATGACGATTATTGCTCTCTTGATTGTCGCTTCCCGATCTATTGCTAGCCTCCACTTGTACTGAGCGGGAACGCTGCTCGTGCTTCCAAACACTCGAAAACCAAGTTATTCCAAAGTGTCCACCATAAATACTTATGCATGGCATTTCAAACCATTCCAAGTAAATTCTCATGTGCTACCTTTAAACCTTCAAACTACTTCTCAATTTGTGTTAATGTTTTATAGCTCATGAGGAAATATGTGGTGTTTTATCTTTCAACCTTGTCATTTACTCCGGACAGACTTTCACCAATGGACTAGTGGCACATCCGCTTATCCAATAAATTTGCAAAAAGAGTTGGCAACGGGGTTCCCAGCCCAATTAATCAACCTTCATTAATAATTCTCTTCACGTGTTTTGCTCGATTCATCAGTAAGCAACTTAACCTGCAAATAGACACTTCCCCATGGTATGTGAATGTTGGAAGGCACCCGAGGATTCGGTTAGCCATGGCTTGTGTAAGCAAAGGGTGGGGGGAGTGTCATCCATAATAAAACTAAAATACATGTGTAAACAAAAGAGAAGAGGGATGATCTACCTTGCTGGTAGAGATAACGTCCTTCATGGGAGCCGCTCTTGAGAGTCTGGTTGGCGAGGTGGTTAGAGTACCCACTATCATTCGTTGACAACAACAAACACCTCTCAAAATAATTTTACTTCTGTTTTTGAAAATGAAAAGCTCTAGCACATGTTAATCCCTGCTTCCCTCTGCGAAGGGTCAATCTTTTACTTTTATGTTGAGTCACCATCCTTTCTTTGAGCACCTTCTTGAGAGCATGACTGTCATTCTTAGTATATTATGCTTGTCCCAAAATATGATCAGCTGTGGTATGACTTTGATGCTTTTATCTTTGACAAATTTACTTCTAGTCTTTCTATGAACTTCAGAGGTGCACGGGCATTTATGTTTTGCTACAAATACAGGCAAGCGAGATACCACTTTATCATATCCTTCTATGAACATTGCAATCCTGCTTATTGAAGTGTTTCATGATGCTTGTTATTAGTTCGTTGGTATCTCTTTTATGATTGACATAGTTACTAGATGACTTTATTTGCATGTACCTTATTATGAATTGCTTAAGCACTTGCCATATCATGAGAATATTTACATCATATGAACAAATGTGTTCGTGAAAGTTCTTTTATCGCACTCAGTTGTTAACTGAATTGCTTAAAGACAAGCAATAAGCTAAGCTTGGGGGGAGTTGATACGTCCAAAACGTATCTACTTTCCCGAACACTTTTGCGATTGTTTTGCCTCTAATTTGTGTATTTTGGATACAACTAACACGGACTAACGCTGTTTTCAGCAGAATTGCTCTGGTGTCTCGTTTTTGTGCGTAAATCCAACTTTCGGGAAAATCCTCGGAATTTATGTGAAAGGCCCTATTTTCCCAGAATACTGACGGAGCCAGAAGGGCAAGCCAGGTGGGGGCCCGAGGCCCCCACACACTAGGCCGGCGCGGCCCAGGGGGGGCGCCGCCTTGTTGTGTGGGCGCCTCGGCGGCCCCCCGACGCTCTCCTTCGGACTATATACGTCTTTCGACCTAAAAACGCCAGGGGGTACGTCGATATTTCCGGAGACCATCCGATGACGCCGCCGCCATCGCGAAACTCCGCCTCGGGACCGGAAAATCCGTTACGGCACTCCGCCGGGACGGGGATGGAGGGAATCTTCACCGCCATCACCACCGACGCCTCTCCATCGACCAGCCATGTTTCCCCATCCATGTGTGAGTAATTCCCCCGCTGTAGGCTGAAGGGGATGGTAGGGATTGGATGAGATTGATCATGTAATAGTCACAAGATTGTTAGGGCATGGTGCCTAGTATCCGTAGATGTTACTTTTATGATATTGTTGCAACTTGTTATGCTTAATGCTTGTCACTAGGGCCCGAGTGCCATGATCTCAGATCTGAACATGCTATTGTTTCATCATGATATGCATTGTTTTATGATCTTACCTGCAAGTTGTATACACACGTTGCTGTCCGGAACCCGAGGCCCCAAAGTGACAGAAATTGGGACAACCGGAGGGGAAGGCGGTGATGTGAGGATCACATGTGTTCACGGAGTGTTAATGCTTTGCTCCGGTACTCTATTAAAAGGAGTACCTTAATTTCCGATAGTTTCCCTAGAGGCCCGGCTGCCACCGGCTCGGTAGGACAAAAGATGTTGTGCAAGTTTCTCATTTCGAGCACGTACGACTATATATGGAACACATGCCTATTGATTGATTAGTACTTGGATACCGCTTTATTATTACCTGCAAATGCCCTACCATGATTGTTATATGAATTCTCTCATCCATGCAACGCCCGTTCATCCGTCCATGTGCCTACAGTATTTTAATCCTGCTGTTTACTATAATCACTACTGCTGTCTTTATTTCACCGCTCGTTGTTATTTCACTATTCCTACTCGCTATAAAACTCGTTACTACTCGATAAACTCTTGCGAGCAAGTCCGTTTCCAGGAGCAGCTGAATTGACAACTCCGCTGTTAAGGCTTACAAGTATTCTTTGTCTCCCCTTGTGTCGAATCAATAAATTGGGTAATACTTCCCTCGAAGACTGTTGCGATCCCCTATACTTGTGGGTCATCACGATGCAGCCAAAAGTGTTGATGATACTGCTCTGGCTGATTATGACCGGAAGGTCCAGGACCACTCCACTGCTGTTGCGACTTATCGGCTGGATCTGACTGACTACACTCAGTGGATAGATGAGGATGCTCGTGCTGTCGCTCGTTCTCACCTCCAGTGTTCTGCCTCAGTATGCTGCTGAGTTCATGGGTCTTCCCACTGCTGCTGCTCAGTGGGCTTTTCTTCGTCAGCGCTATCAGCCGTCTGGGATGCTCTTTACCTGTCTGTGGTCCGCCAGGAGCATGCCCTTCAGCAGGGTGATTCTACTATTGATGAGTTCTACACTCAGAGTGCTGCTATTTGGCGTCAACTTGATTCTTTTCGTACAACTGTGTGTGCCACCTGTCCCTGCTGTCTGACTGTGCGCGCGGATCTAGAGTTTCAGCGCGTTTTTGAGTTCTTGTCGCGGCTCCGTAAGGAGTTTGAGCCGCGCCGTGCACAGCTGCTTGCCCGTGGTCGTGTTCCGCTCTCTGAGGTACTGGCTGAGTGCTGAGGAGACTCGTCTTCGTGGTGCTGGTTGATACGTCTCCAACGTATCGATAATTTCTTATGTTCCATGCTACTTTATTGATAATACCTACATGTTTTATGCACATTATATGTCATATTTATGCATTTTCTGGAACTAAACTATTAACAAGATGCCGAAGAGCCAGTTGCTGTTTTCTCGCTGTTTTTGGTTTCGAAATCCTAGTAAGGAAATATTCTCGGAATTGGACGAAACTTTCGCCCGGGGTCCTATTTTTGCACGAAGCTTCCGGAAGACCGAAGAGATAACGAAGTGGGGCCACGAGGCAGCCTCTTGTTTTGCTGTTTTTTGGTTCGAAATCCTAGTAAGGAAATATTCTCGGAATTGGGTGAAACTTTCGCCCGGGGTCCTATTTTTGCACGAAGCTTCCGGAAGACCGAAGAGGTCGCGAAGTGGGGCCACGAGGCAGCCGGGAGCTAGGGCGGCGCGGCCCAAGCCACAGCCGCGCCGACCTGCCTGGGCCCCTCGTGTGGCCCCCGCGTTGACC
>NW_025901370.1:0-16747 GCF_022539505.1 Lolium rigidum
TTGACACGTCCGTTGGGAACCCCAAGAGGAAGGTGTGATGCGCACAGCGGCAAGTTTCCTCGCAAGAAACCAAGGTTTAATCGAACCAAGAGGGAGTCAAGAAGCACGTTGAAGGTTGATGGCGGCGGGATGTAGTGCGGCGCAACACCGCAGATTCCGGCGCCAACGTGGAACCCGCACAACACAACCAAAGTACTTTGCCCCAACGAAACAAGTGAGGTTGTCAATCTCACCGGCTTGCTGTAACAAAGGATTAACCGTATTGTGTGGAAGATGATTGTTTGCAGAGAAAACAAGTAAAACAAGTATTGCAAGCAGATTTGTATTTCAGTATTAAAAGAATGGACCGGGGTCCACAGCTCACTAGAGGTGTCTCTCCCATAAGATAAAAGCATGTTGGGTGAACAAATTACGATCGGGCAATTGACAAATAGAGAGGGCATAACAATGCACATACATGTCATGATAAGTATAGTGAGATTTAATTGGGCATTACGACAAAGTACATAGACCGCCATCCAACCGCATCTATGCCTAAAAAGTCCACCTTCGAGTTATCGTCCGAACCCCTTCCAGTATTAAGTTGCAAAGCAACAGTACGATTGCATTAAGTATGGTGCGTAATGTAATCAATAACTACATCCTCGAACATAGCATCAATGTTTTATCCCTAGTGGCAACAAGACAACACAACCTTAGGGGTTTCGTCACTCCCCAGGTGTCAATGCGGGCATGAACCCACTATCGAGCATAAATACTCCCTCTTGGAGTTACTAGCATCAACTTGGCCGGAGCCTCTACTAATAACGGAGAGCATGCAAGATCATAAACAACACATATGAAATAACTTGATAATTAACATAACATGGTATTCTCTATCCATCGGATCCCGACAAACACAACATAGAGTATTACGGATAGATGATCTTGATCATGTTAGGCAGCTCACAAGATCCAACAATGAAGCACAATGAGGAGAAGACAACCATCTAGCTACTGCTATGGACCCATAGTCCAGGGGTGAACTACTCACTCATCACTCCGGAGGCGACCATGGCGGTGTAGAGTCCTCCGGGAGATGAATCCCCTCTCCGGCAGGGTGCCGGAGGAGATCTCCATAATCCCCCGAGATGGGATCGGCGGCGGCGGCGTCTCAGTAAGGTTTTCCGTATCGTGGTTTTTTCGCATCAGGGGTTTTCGCGACGGAGGCTTTAAGTAGGCGGAAGGGCAGAGTCGGGGGGCTAACGAGGGGCCCACACCATAGGGCGGCGCGGGCCCCTCCTTGGCCGCGCCGCCATGTGGTGTCGCCACCTCGTGGCCCCACTTCGTATGCTCTTCGGTCTTCCGGAAGGTTCGTGGCAAAATAGGCCCCCGGGTCTTCGTTTCGTCCAATTCCGAGAATATTTCGTTACTAGGATTTCGAAACCAAAAACAGCAGAAAACGAGAACCGGCACTTCGGCATCTTGTTAATAGGTTAGTTCCGGAAAATGCACGAATATGACATAAAGTGTGCATAAAACATGTAGGTATCATCAATAATATGGCATAGAACATAAGAAATTATCGATACGTCTGAGACGTATCAAGCATCCCCAAGCTTAGTTCTGCTCGTCCCGAGCGGTAAAACGATAACAAAGATAATTTCTGAAGTGATATGCCATCATAACCTTGATCATACTATTTGTAAACATATGTAGTGAATGCAGCGATCAAAACAATGGTAATGACATGAGTAAACAAGTGAATCATAAAGCAAAGACTTTTCATGAATAGTACTTCAAGACAAGTATTAATAAGTCTTGCATAAGAGTTAACTCATAAAGCAATAAATCAAAGTAAAGGTATTGAAGCAACACAAAGGAAGATTAAGTTTCAGCGGTTGCTTTCAACTTGTAACATGTATATCTCATGGATAATTGTCAACATAGAGTAATATAACAAGTGCAATATGCAAGTATGTAAGAATCAATGCACAGTTCACACAAGTGTTTGCTTCTTGAGGTGGAGAGAAATAGGTGAACTGACTCAACATAAAAGTGAAGAGAATGGTCCTTCAAAGAGGAAAGCATCGATTGCTATATTTGTGCTAGAGCTTTTATTTTGAAAACATGAAACAATTTTGTCAACGGTAGTAATAAAGCATATGAGTTATGAAAGTTATATCTTACAAGTTGCAAGCCTCATGCATAGTATACTAATAGTGCCCGCACCTTGTCCTAATTAGCTTGGACTACCGGATCTTTGCAATTTACATGTTTTAACCAAGTGTCACAATGGGGTACCTCCATGCCGCCTGTACAAAGGTCTAAGGAGAAAGCTCGCATTTTGGATTTCTCTCTTTTGATTATTCTCAACTTAGACATCCATACCGGGACAACATGGACAACAGATAATGAACTCCTCTTTAATGCATAAGCATGTGGCAACAATTATTATTCTCATATGAGATTGAGGATATGTGTCCAAAACTGAAACTTCCACCATGAATCATGGCTTTAGTTAGCGGCCCAAAGTTCTTCTCTAACAATATGCATGCTCCAACCATAAAGGTGGTAGATCTCTCTTACTTCGTACAAGACGGACATGCATAGCAACTCACATGATATTCAACAAAGAATAGTTGATGGCGTCCCCGAAGCATGGTTATCGCACAACAAGCAACTTAATAAGAGATAAAGTGCATAAGTACATATTCAATACCACAATAGTTTTTAAGCTATTTGTCCCATGAGCTATATATTGCAAAGGTGAATGATGGAATTTTAAAGGTAGCACTCAAGCAATTTACTTTGGAATGGCGGATAAATACCATGTAGTAGGTAGGTATGGTGGACACAAATGGCATAGTGGTTGGCTCAAGGATTTTGGATGCATGAGAAGTATTCCCTCTCGATACAAGGTTTAGGCTAGCAAGGTTATTTGAAACAAACACAAGGATGAACGGTACAGCAAAACTCACATAAAAGACATATTGTAAACATTATAAGACTCCATACCGTCTTCCTTGTTGTTCAAAACTCAATACTAGATGTTATCTAGACTCTAGAGAAACCAAATATGCAATCCAAATTAGCAAGCTCTAAGTATTTCTTCATTAATGGGTGCAAAGTATATGATGCAAGATCTTAAACATGAGCACAACAATTGCCAAGTATCAATTATCCAATACATTTTAAAGTTACTACATGTGGCATTTGCCAATTCCAACCATATAACAATTTAACGAAGAAGAAACTTCGCCATGAATACTATGAGTAGAGCCTAAGGACATACTTGTCCATATGCTACAGCGGAGCGTGTCTCTCTCCCATAAAGTGAATGCTAGGATCCATTTTATTCAAACAAAACAAAAAACAAAAACAAACCGACGCTCCAAGCAAAGTACATAAGATGTGACGGAATAAAAATATAGTTTCAGGGGAGAAACTCGATAATGTTGTCGATGAAGAAGGGGATGCCTTGGGCATCCCCAAGCTTAGACGCTTGAGTCTTCTTAAAATATGCAGGGGTGAACCACCGGGGCATCCCCAAGCTTAGAGCTTTCACTCTCCTTGATCATATTGCATCATACTCCTCTCTTGATCCTTGAAAACTTCCTCCACACCAAACTCGCAACAACTCATTAGAGGGTTAGTGCATAATAAAAATTCACATGTTCAGAGGTGACACAATCATTCTTAACACTTCTGGACATTGCATAAAGCTACTGGACATTAATGGATCAAAGAAATTCATCCAACATAGCAAAAGAGGCAATGCAAAATAAAAAGCAGAATCTGTCAAAACAGAACAGTCCGTAAAGATGGATTTTATTAGGCCACCAGACTTGCTCAAATGGAAATGCTCAAATTGAATGAAAGTTGCGTACATATCTGAGGATCATGCACGTAAATTGGCTTAATTTTCTGAGCTTCCTACAGGGAGGTAGACCCAGATTCGTGACAGCAAAGAAATCTGGAACTGCGCAGTAATCCAAATCTAGTACTTACTTTACTATCAAAGACTTTACTTGGCACAACAAAACTCAAAACTAAGATAAGGAGAGGTTGCTACAGTAGTAAACAACTTCCAAGACACAAATATAAAACAAAAATACTGGAGTAAAAACATGGGTTGTCTCCCATAAGCGCTTTTCTTAACGCCTTTCAGCTAGGCGCAGAAAGTGTAACTCAAGTATTATCAAAGGGTGGTGCACCTACAGCGGGGTTTGGAGTTTTCTCAACCATGCATAGTATATTGGATACATAAGTTTTAGCGTCTCCCTTTTCATTAGTCTTGTGCTTGCTACTCTCATCAAACAAATTTTCAGGAACAAGCCAAGCATAATTATTTTCTAGTGCATCATTCATAGCTAGGAGTTTACATGGTATTGGTGCTTTGATCTCCCCATCATCATTAGCATTATTAGTGTATTTTAGTCTATACATATCCATTTTTTCAAGTGTTCTTTTAAAGTCGGTATAAAAGCCAAGCCTCTTATGCTTAATAAAAACTTTTCTAGCTTCTATAGCTATATCTTCAAATTCTCGCACTAAGACTTTTAGAACAAAATCTCTCTTCTCTCCCCGCTCCATATCGAAAGTGTAAGAAACATGTGTTGTATCATGGGGTTGAGACTAATAAATCTAGCTTCCATCATGCGTACCAAACAAACAGAGGCATCTTCATAAGTAGGGACAGCTTTTGCAAGTGGTATATCTTTAAGATCTTCATGCATACTAATATGGGTGAAAAATTCTTCTATATTATCTCTTCCAATTATAGACCCTTGTCCCACCGGTATGTCTTTTGTGGTAAAATTAAAAGGAAACATGATGAAATAAGTAAAGTAAATGCAAGTAACTAATTTTTTTGTGTTTTTGATATGGCAAACAAGACAGTAAATAAAGTAAAACTAGCAACTAATTTTTTTGTGTTTTGATATAATGCAGCAAACAAAGTAGTAAATAAAATAAAGCAAGACAAAAACAAAGTAAAGAGATTGAGAAGTGGAGACTCCCCTTGCAGCGTGTCTTGATCTCCCGGCAACGGCGCCGTAAATTTGCTTGATGCGTGTAGTTGACACGTCCGTTGGGAACCCCAAGAGGAAGGTGTGATGCGCACAGCGGCAAGTTTCCTCAGTAAGAAACCAAGGTTTAATCGAACCAAGTAGGAGTCAAGAAGCACGTTGAAGGTTGATGGCGGCGGGATGTAGTGCGGCGCAACACCGGAGATTCCGGCGCCAACGTGGAACCTGCACAACACAACCAAAGTACTTTGCCCCAATGAAACAAGTGAGGTTGTCAATCTCACCGGCTTGCTGTAACAAAGGATTAACCGTATTGTGTGGAAGATGATTGTTTGCGGAGAAAACAAGAAAACAAGTATTGCAGCAGATTTGTATTTCAGTATTAAAAGAATGGACCGGGGTCCACAGCTCACTAGAGGTGTCTCTCCCATAAGATAAAAGCATGTTGGGTGAACAAATTACAGTCGGGCAATTGACAAATAGAGAGGGCATAACAATGCACATACATGTCATGATAAGTATAGTGAGATTTAATTGGGCATTACGACAAAGTACATAGACCGCCATCCAACCGCATCTATGCCTAAAAAGTCCACCTTCGAGGTTATCGTCCGAACCCCTTCCAGTATTAAGTTGCAAAGCAACGGACAATTGCATTAAGTATGGTGCGTAATGTAATCAATAACTACATCCTCGAACATAGCATCAATGTTTTATCCCTAGTGGCAACAAGACAACACAACCTTAGGGGTTTCTGTCACTCCCCAGGTGTCAATGCAGGCATGAACCCACTATCGAGCATAAATACTCCCTCTTGGAGTTACTAGCATCAACTTGGCCAGAGCCTCTACTAATAACGGAGAGCATGCAAGATCATAAACAACACATATGAAATAACTTGATAATTAACATAACATGGTATTCTCTATCCATCGGATCCCGACAAACAAAACATAGAGTATTACAGATAGATGATCTTGATCATGTTAGGCAGCTCACAAGATCCAACAATGAAGCACAATGAGGAGAAGACAACCATCTAGCTACTGCTATGGACCCATAGTCCAGGGGTGAACTACTCACTCATCACTCCGGAGGCGACCATGGCGGTGTAGAGTCCTCCGGGAGATGAATCCCCTCTCCGGCAGGGTGCCGGAGGAGATCTCCAGAATCCCCCGAGATGGGATCGGCGGCGGCGTCTCAGTAAGGTTTTCCGTATCGTGGTTTTTTCGCATCAGGGGTTTCGCGACGGAGGCTTTAAGTAGGCGGAAGGGCAGAGTCGGGGGGCTAACGAGGGGCCCACACCATAGGGCGGCGCGGGCCCCTCCTTGGCCGCGCCGCCATGTGGTGTCGCCACCTCGTGGCCCCACTTCGTATGCTCTTCGGTCTTCTGGAAGGTTCGTGGAAAAATAGGCCCCTGGGTCTTCGTTTCGTCCAATTCCGAGAATATTTCGTTACTAGGATTTCTGAAACCAAAAACAGCAGAAAACAGGAACCGGCACTTCGGCATCTTGTTAATAGGTTAGTTCCAGAAAATGCACGAATATGACATAAAGTGTGCATAAAACATGTAGGTATCATCAATAATATGGCATAGAACATAAGAAATTATCGATACGTCGGAGACGTATCACCATTCTTGGAATATGCACGCAATGTAGTCGTCGCTGTTGTCCTTGGCCTCCTCGTTGTGGTACGCCAGCGCCTCGCCGTCATCATCCTGTGCAGGCGTCGGCGCCTGCCGTGTTTGATGATGAGGCGCCGGTGGACGGTCAAAGGGGAAGTCCCTGTCGCCCAGGAAGCCCACCCTCCTCCTCAGATCCTTCTCGGACTCGCGATAGGTGCGCCAGCTGTCGGAGTCGATGGTGTAGGTGGGATCAGCGCGGAGGTCCGGCGGCAGGTACTGATACGTCTCCGACGTATCGATAATTTCTTATGTTCCATGCCACATTATTGATGATATCTACATGTTTTATGCATACTTTATGTCGTATTTATGCATTTTCTGGAACTAACTGATACGTCTCCAACGTATCGATAATTTCTTGTGTTCCATGCCACATTATTGATGTTATCTACATGTTTTATGCACACTTTATGTCATATTCGTGCATTTTCTGGAACTAACCTATTAACAAGATGCCGAAGTGCCGCTTCCGTTTTCTCGCTGTTTTTGGTTTCGTAAATCCTAGTAACGAAATATTCTCGAATCGGACGAAATCAACGCCAAAGTTCCTATTTTCATCGGAAGCATCCGAACACCCGGGAAGGACCGGAGGGGGCCACAGGGCCACCAAACCCTAGGCCGGCGCGGCCGGAGGGGGCCGCGCCGCCCTATGGTGTGGCCCCCCGTCAGCCCTCCCGCGCCGCCTCTTCGCCTATATAAAGCCCCTGGATCAGAAAACCCGATACCAATTGACGAAACTCCGGAAAGACTCCGTGGGCGCCGCCACCGTCGCGAAACTCCAATCCGGGGGACAGAACTCGTTCCGGCACCCGCCGGAGCGGGGAAGTGCCCCCGGAAGGCTTCTCCATCAACACCGCTGCCATCTCCATCGACACCGCTGCCATCTCCACCGCCATCTTCATCACCGCTGCTGCTCCCATGAGGAGGGAGTAGTTCCCCATCGAGGCTCGGGGCTGTACCGGTAGCTATGTGGTTAATCTCTCTTCCATGTACTTAAATACAATGATCTCATGAGCTGCTTTACATGATTGAGATCCATACGAGTTTTGTATCACAATTCATCTATGTGCTACTCTAGTGATGTGTTATTAAAGTAGTTTATTCCTCCCGCATGTGTGCAAAGGTGACAAGTGCGTGCACCGTGTTAGTACTTGGTTTATGCTATGATCATGATCTCTTGTAGATTGCGAAGTTAACTATTGCTATGATAATATTGATGTGATCTATTCCTCCTACATATGCATGAAGGTGACAAGTGTGCATGCTATGCTAGTACTTGGTTTAGTCTCGTTGATCTATCTTACACTAAAGGTTACTTAAACATGAGCATTATTGTGGAGCTTGTTAACTCCGGCATTGAGGGTTCGTGTAATCCTACGCAATGTGTTCATCATCCAACAAAAGTGTAGAGTATGCATTTATCTATTCTGTTATGTGATCAATGTTGAGAGTGTCCACTAGTGAAAGTGTAATCCCTAGGCCTTGTTCCTAAATACCGCTGAGTTACTACCGCTTGTTTACTACTACTGCGTTACTACCGCTGAGTTACTACCGCTTGTTTATCGTTTTATCGCGTTACTATCGCTGCAATACCACCACCATCAACTACACGCCAAGCACTTTTCTCGGCACCGTTGCTACTGCTCATACTTATTCATACCACCTCGTATTTCACTATCTCTTCGCCGAACTAGTGCACCTATTAGGTGTGTTGGGGACACAAGAGACTTCTTGCTTTGTGGTTGCAGGGTTGCATGAGAGGGATATCTTTGACCTCTTCCTCCCCGAGTTCGATAAACCTTGGGTATCCACTTAAGGGAAACTTGCCGCTGTTCTACAAACCTCTCGCTCTTGGAGGCCCAACACTCGTCTACAGGAAAGGAGGGGAACGTAGACATCAAGCACTTTTTCCGGCGCCGTTGCCGGGGAGGAAAGGTAAAAGGCTCTCATACTACGGTCTCGTGTAAAGTATTTTTCTCGGCGCCGTCGTGTGTGTGCTCAAAGCTATTTCCTTTAGATCCTGCAATTGCATCTTGTTGTTTCTTGTTTACACTAGTTTGGCATAATGTACAAGAGTGAGCTTCTTATTCTATTTCCTGATTTAAAACATGGATTGTTTGATGCGAAAATTAAAAAACCTATGAAATCTTCTTTGCATGCGGGTAGTAATATTAGTATGAACGTTTCGAACACCATTGTTGATAATGATATAGAAAGTTCTAAGCTTGGGGAAGCTGGTTTGCATGATATTTTTAGTCCCCCAAGCATTGAGGAGAAAATTTTCTTTGATGATACTTTGCCTCCTATTTGTGATGATAATAATAGTGGTCTTTTGGTACAACCTACTATGGAGAGTAAATTTTGTTGTGATTATACTATGCCTCCTACACTTGATGAGAATAATAATGATAGCTACTTTGTTGAATTTGCTCCTACTACAACTAATAAAATTGATTACGCTTATGTGGAGAGTAATAATTTTATGCATGAGACTCATGATAAGAATGCTTTATGTGATAGTTATATTGTTGAGTTTGCTCATGATGCTACTGAAAGTTATTATGAGAGAGGAAAATATTGTTGTAGAAATTTTCATGTTACTAAAATGCCTCTCTATGTGCTGAAATTTTTGATGCTACACTTGTTTTATCTTCCTATGCTTGTTACTTTGCTCCTCATGAACTTGTTTATTTACAAGATTCCTATGCATAGGAAGCATGTTAGACTTAAATGTGTTTTGAATTTGCCTCTTGATGCTCTCTTTTGCTTCACATACTATCTTTTGCGAGTGCATCATTAAAACTGCTGAGCCCATCTTAATGGCTAAAAAGAAAGAACTTCTTGGAAGATAACCCATGTGTTATTTTGCTACAGTACTTTGTTTTATATTTGTGTCTTGGAAGTTGTTTACTACTGTAGCAACCTCTCGTTATCTTAGTTTTGTGTTTTGTTGTGCCAAGTAAAGTCTTTGATAGTAAAGCAAGTACTAGATTTGGATTACTGCGCAGTTCCAGATTTCTTTGCTGTCACGAATCTGAGCCCACTGCCCTGCAGGAAGCTCAGAAAATTATGCCAATTTACGTGCATGATCCTCAGATATGTACGCAACTTTCATTCAATTTGAGCATTTTCATTTGAGCAAGTCTGGTGGCCTAATAAAATCCATCTTTACGGACTGTTCTGTTTTGACAGATTCTGCCTTTTATTTCGCATTGCCTCTTTTGCTATGTTGGATGAATTTCTTTGATCCATTGATGTCCAGTAGCTTTATGCAATGTCCAGAAGTGTTAAGAATGATTGTGTCACCTCTGAACATGTTAATTTTTATTGTCCACTAACCCTCTAATGAGTTGTTTCGAGTTTGGTGTGGAGGAAGTTTTCAAGGGTCAAGAGAGGAGGATGATATACTATGATCAAGGAGAGTGAAAGCTCTAAGCTTGGGGATGCACCCGGTGGTTCACCCCTGCATATATCAAGAAGACTCAAGCGTCTAAGCTTGGGGATGCCCAAGGCATCCTCTTCTTCATCGACAAATTATCAGGTTCCTTCTCTTGAAACTACATTTTTATTCGGCCACATCTTATGTACTTTACTTGGAGCGTCTGTTTGTTTGTTTCTATTTTTGTTTTTGTTTGAATAAATTAGATTACATCATGCTTGTGTTGGAGAGAGACACGCTCCGCTGGTTCAAATGAACACATGTGTTCTTAGCTCATAATATTCATGGCGAAGTTTCCTCTTCGTTAAATTGTTATATGGTTGGAATTGGAAAATGATACATGTAGTAATTGCTATAAATGTTTTGGGTAATGTGATACTTGGCAATTGTTGTGCTCATGTTTAAGCTCTTGCATCATATACTTTGCACCCATTAATGAAGAAATGCATAGAGCATGCTAAAATTTGGTTTGCATAATTGGTCTCTCTAAGGTCTAGATAATTTCTAGTAAGGTGTTTGAACGACAAGGAAGACGATGTATAGTCTTATAATACTTGTAATATGTCTTTTATGTGAGTTTTGCTGTACTAGTTCATCCTTGTGTTTGCCTCAAACAACCTTGCTAGCCTAAACCTTGTATCGAGAGGGAATACTTCTCATGCATCCAAATACTTGAGCCAACACTATGCCATTTGTGTCCACCATACCTACCTACTACATGGTATTTCTCCGCCATTCCAAAGTAAATTGCTTGAGTGCTACCTTTAAACAATTCAAAATTTATTACCTCTTATTTTGTGTCAATGTTTTATAGCTCATGAGGAAGTATGTGGTGTTTATCTTTCAATCTTGTTGGGCAACTTTCACCAATGGACTAGTGGCTTCATCCGCTTATCCAATAATTTTGCAAAAAGAGCTGGCAATGGGATTCCCAGATCCCAAATTAACAAACTAAAAATAGACACTCCTCCATGGTATGTGATTGTTGGACGGCACCCGAAGGATTCGGTTAGCCATGGCTTGTGTAAGCAAAGGTTGGGAGGAGTGTCATCATAATAAAACTAAAATAAAAAGGTACTCCTTCATGGTATGAGAATGTTGGCAGGCACCCGAGGATTCGGTTAGCCATGGTTTGTGAAAGAAAGGTTGGAAGGAGTGCCATCCAAAAATAAAATAAAATGGGAGCCGCTCTTTGAAGGTTTGTCTGGCAAGGGGGTTAGAGTACCCGCTACCATTCGTTGACAACAACAAACACCTCTCAAAACTTTACTTTTATGCTCTCTTTATGTTTTCAAAATCAAAGCTCTAGCACAAATATAGCAATCGATGCTTTTCCTCTATGAGGACCATTCTTTTACTTTTATTGTTGAGTCAGCTCACCTATTTCTCTCCACCTCAAGAAGCAAACACTTGTGTGAACTCGTGCATTGATTCTTACATATTTGTATATTGCACTTGTTATATTGCTTTGCATTGACAATTATCCATGAGATATACATGTTATAAGTTGAAAGCAACCGCTGAAACTTCATCTTCCTTTGTGTTGCTTCAATGCCTTTACTTTGAATTATTGCTTTATGAGTTAACTCTTATGCAAGACTTATTGATGCTTGTCTTGAAGTGCTATTCATGAAAAGTCTTTGCTTTATGATTCAGTTGTTTACCCATGTCATACACATTGTTTCGATCGCTGCATTCACTACATGTGCTTTACAAATAGTATGATCAAGTTTATGATGGCATGTCACTCCGTAAATTATCTTTGTTATCGTTTTACCTCGCTCGGGACGAGCAGTAACTAAGCTTGGGGATGCCGATACGTCTCCAACGTATCGATAATTTCTTGTGTTCCATGCCACATTATTGATGTTATCTACATGTTTTATG
Organism: Lolium rigidum; assembly: GCF_022539505.1. Taxonomy (NCBI): domain Eukaryota; kingdom Viridiplantae; phylum Streptophyta; class Magnoliopsida; order Poales; family Poaceae; genus Lolium; species Lolium rigidum. The sequence continues at coordinate 12,023 of NW_025901370.1, forward strand.
CACACTTTATGTCATATTCGTGCATTTTCTCGGAACTAACCTATTAACAAGATGCCGAAGTGCCAGCTCTCGTTTTCTCGCTGTTTTTGGTTTCGAAATCCTAGTAACGAAATATTCTCGGAATCGGACGAAATCAACGCCAAAGTTCCTATTTTCATCGGAAGCATCCAGAACACCCGGGAAGGACCGGAGGGGGGCCACAGGGCCACCAAACCCTAGGCCGGCGCGGCCGAGAGGGGGCCGCGCCGCCCTATGGTGTGGCCCCCCTGTCAGCCCTCCTGCGCCGCCTCTTCGCCTATATAAAGCCCCTGGATCAGAAAACCCGATACCAATTGACGAAACTCCAGAAAGACTCTAGGGGCGCCGCCACCGTCGCGAAACTCCAATTCGGGGGACAGAACTCTGTTCCGGCACCCTGCCGGAGCGGGGAAGTGCCCCCGGAAGGCTTCTCCATCAACACCGCTGCCATCTCCATCGACACCGCTGCCATCTCCACCGCCATCTTCATCACCGCTGCTGCTCCCATGAGGAGGGAGTAGTTCCCCATCGAGGCTCGGGGCTGTACCGGTAGCTATGTGGTTAATCTCTCTTCCATGTACTTAAATACAATGATCTCATGAGCTGCTTTACATGATTGAGATCCATACGAGTTTTGTATCACAATTCATCTATGTGCTACTCTAGTGATGTGTTATTAAAGTAGTTTATTCCTCCTGCATGTGTGCAAAGGTGACAGTGCGTGCACCGTGTTAGTACTTGGTTTATGCTATGATCATGATCTCTTGTAGATTGCGAAGTTAACTATTGCTATGATAATATTGATGTGATCTATTCCTCCTACATATGCATGAAGGTGACAGAGTGTGCATGCTATGCTAGTACTTGGTTTAGTCTCGTTGATCTATCTTACACTAAAGGTTACTTAAACATGAGCATTATTGTGGAGCTTGTTAACTCCGGCATTGAGGGTTCGTGTAATCCTACGCAATGTGTTCATCATCCAACAAAAGTGTAGAGTATGCATTTATCTATTCTCGTTATGTGATCAATGTTGAGAGTGTCCACTAGTGAAAGTGTAATCCCTAGGCCTTGTTCCTAAATACCGCTGAGTTACTACCGCTTGTTTACTACTATCTGCGTTACTACTCGCTGAGTTACTACCGCTTGTTTATCGTTTTACTGCATTACTACTGCTGCAATACCACCACCATCAACTACACGCCAAGCACTTTTCTCGGCACCGTTGCTACTGCTCATACTTATTCATACCACCTGTATTTCACTATCTCTTCGCCGAACTAGTGCACCTATTAGGTGTGTTGGGGACACAAGAGACTTCTTGCTTTGTGGTTGCGGGGTTGCATGAGAGGGATATCTTTGACCTCTTCCTCCCTGAGTTCGATAAACCTTGGGTATCCACTTAAGGGAAACTTGCTGCTGTTCTACAAACCTCTGCTCTTGGAGGCCCAACACTGTCTACAGGAAAGGAGGGGGAACGTAGACATCACTAACCTATTGACGAGATGCCGAAAGGCCAGTTGCTGTTTTCTGCTGTTTTTGGTTTCAGAAATCCTAGTAAAGAAATATTTTCGGAATCGGACGAAATCAACACCGAAGATCTTATAATTCCCGGAAGCTTCCAGAGCACCGGAGAAAGGCGAGAGGGGAGCCAGGGGGGCCCCACCCCACATGGCGGCGCGACCCAAGGGGGGGGCGCCCCCCTAGTGTGTGGGCATCCCGTGGCCCCTCCGACTCCGCCTCTCCGCCTATTTAGTCGTCCCTGACCTAAAACCTCGACCCCGTTCGATGAAACCAGAGAAAACCATCCAGAGCCGCCGCCATCGCGAAACTCCAATTCGGGGGACGAAGTCTCTGTTCCGGCACCCTGCCGGGACGGGGAATTGCCCCGGAGTCATCTCCACCGCCATCTCCACCACCATCTTCACCGCCATCGCTGTCTCCATGATGAGGAGGGAGTAATTCACCCCGGGGCTGAGGGCTCCGCCGTAGCTATGTGGTTCATCTCTCTCTTTATGTGATCTAGTTGAATATCATCTATGTGCTACTCTAGTGATGTTATTAAAGTACTCTATTCCTCCTCCACGGTGTAATGGTGACAGTGTGTGCATCGTGTAGTACTTGGCGTAGTCTATGATCATAGTCTCTTGTAGGTTATGGAGTTAATTATTACTATGATAGTATTGATGTGATCTATGCCTCCTTCATAGTGTGATGGTGACAGTGTGCATGTTATGTTAGTTCTCGGTGTAATTGTGTTGATCTATCTTGCACTCTAAGGTTATTTAAACATGAATATCGAATATTGTGGAGCTTGTTAACTCCGGCTTTGAGGGTTCGTGTAATCCTACACAATTAGTGGTGTTCATCATCCAACAAGAGGGTGTAGAGTGGTTCTATTATGTGATCATTGTTGAGAGTGTCCACTAGTGAAAGCAGGATCCCTGGGCCTTGCTTCCAAGCATCGAATCTCCGTTTGTTTACTGTTTTGTTGCATGTTTACTCGCTGCCATATTTTATTCAGATTGCTATTACCACTCATACTCATCCATATTACTTGCATCTCACTATCTCTTCGCCGAACTAGTGCACCTATACATCTGACAAGTGTATTAGGTGTGTTGGGGACACAAGAGACTTCTTGCATTGTGATCGCATGGTTGCTTGAGAGGGGATATCTTTGACCTCTTCCTCCCTGAGTTCGATAAACCTTGGGTGATCCACTTAAGGGAAACTTGCTGCTGTTCTACAAACCTCTGCTCTTGGAGGCCCAACACTGTCTACAAGAATAGAAGCTCCCTTCTGGCGCCGTTGCCGGGAAGGAAAGGTAAAAGGTTCTCATACTCCGGTCCCAGGTAAGAGTACTTTTCTGGCGCCATTGTGTGAGTGCTCGAAGCTATTTCCTTTAGATCCTGCAATTGCATCTTTTTGTTTCTTGTTTTACACTAGTAAGGCATAATGGAATACAACTATGAGCTTTTTAATTTATTTCCTAAGTTAAGACATGAATTGTGTGATGCGAAAATTAAAGAACCTATGGAGCCTCAATTGCATGCTAGTAGCAATGTTATTAGTATGAACGCAATCACTCGCTAATGCTATGGATAAGTCTAAGCTTGGGGAAGCTAGTTTTTGTGATCTTTTTAGTTTCCCATCTTTAGGGGAGAAAATTTGTTCCGATAATGCTTTATCTCCCATATGCGATAACTCTAATGATGCTTGTGATATTTTAAATCCACCTACCGCAAGTACTCGCTTTCAAGATACCCATGAAAATTATTGAACGTGTTATTGATAACCGCTATGAAGGGGATGGAACTGTCCATCCTGGAGATCATTTACTGTTTTTGCATGGATTATGCGGGTTATTCAAGTGTGCAGGTATCTCTATGGATGAAGTAAGGAAGAAGCTATTCTCTTTTTCGCTGTCTGGTAAAGCGGCGCATTGGTATAAATTGTTGAAGAATAGTCATTCTCTTGGTTGGGATTCTAAATTTTATCCTCCTCATGAAGTGCATATTGATAGGAATTATATTTATAACATTTATCCTCGTGATGGAGAGAGTATTTCTCAAGCATGGGGGAGGCTGAAGTCACTAATGCTCAAATGTCCCATTCATGAGCTCCCCCGTAATGTTATTGTTAACAATTTTTATGCGAGGCTTTCAGGACAACACAAGGACTATCTGGATTCCTGTTCAGAGGGATCTTTCACAAGCAAGGAGGTTGAAGCTAGGTGGGAACTTCTTGATCGGATTGAGGAGAATGCTGAAAGATGGGAGAACAACAAAGGTGAAGAGTCAGGTATAAATTATGATTATGAATGCATTGAAGCTTTTATGAATACTGATAAATTTCAAGATATGAGGCTACTTATGGTCTTGACTCTCAAGTTGCTGCAAATCTTTATAAAGCCTTTGCTTCTCATTTTGAATTGCCTAAAAAGAATTTTAATAAGTATCATGAACCTTTTAAAGAGGCTTGCATGAAGGATGAAATTGTTGTTAATGATTGCAATAAGCATGCTCAAACTCCTAAGAATGCTATTTCCTATAAGCATGTTACTTTTTGTGGAATGCATAGACCTTGTGGAATTAATCAAATCAAAGATGAATATTGTATCCATCATATTAATGAAAAAACTAGAAAGTGGGCTAGGGCTCTAGATGATCTTGGTAAAAAAGTTTGTGCCCTCTATCCTTTTATTTGTGAAGTTTGCCATGAAGTGGGTCATTTTAATTTTCAATGCTCCACCAATGATAATTTGAACCCAATGAGTGCTGCAAATTTGTATTGTGATGATAAAATTACTCCTAATCAGCATGATGAACTCACTTTATTTTTGTGGTGTGAAGAGTTATCAAGGAAAATTTCTTTGTTAGATATTAATGATCTTGATATTGATGATGTCCTGCATGGGTGTTTTTCTTATTGCATTGATAATAGCCATACAAATACTTACATACAAAATATTTTAGAAGATGACACCTTGCCAAAATATGATAGGACCGCTGTGTGTTTTGAACTAATTAATGAAAAGGAGGAATCCTCCCAAGTTTCTTCTATTGTTTCTGAAAGTAAATCAGGTTATGCGGACAAACCACCCTTCAAGCTTCTTCCTCCTAAAGAAGGGAACGAGGAGAAGGAGGAGAAGAAGAAGAAGAAGAAGAAGAAGAAGAAGAAGAAGAAGAAGAAGAAGAAGAAGAA
>NW_025901371.1:0-25203 GCF_022539505.1 Lolium rigidum
GTAGGGATGTCCTCATCAGTACCGGCGCCAAACCGGGAAACTTTTGCGAACTTCCCGGTTGGCGGCCGGTTGACCGGTCCCTGCACCAGGCTGCCCGGTCTACAGCCCGGTTGAAACCCGGTTGACCGGATTTCACGGGACAGACTCGACCGGAAACGGCCCGCGTCGACCAACCGCGTACCTTTTCGACCCAAGTCGCCTTGTACCTCTATATAAGCACCTAGGTCATCCCCTTTACCCCTTAGACATGATTTAGGCTTAGAGATGACTTTGAGCTTTGTCTCCCTAGGGTTTCATCCCCTTTGTATCCAAGGCAACCCTTGATGGATGTATGGATTTGTGAGTGTGAGATTCTAGTGTTACCCACTCTCTCTCCCACTCCTTGATTCATCTCCCTCACCGATCTCTCACTCCGGGATCTACTTCGTGTCTCTCCCGGGTTGATTCTATTGGTGTGGTCCATCGAGTCACGAGGGTAAGTATCGATTGTATCGGGTTGGTGTGTGTGCGTGAGTTCCTCATGTTTGTCGTGTTCTTCGCGCTCTCCCTCTCTCCCTCCTTTGGATTTCGGGTCAACCGCAAGATCGGGCCACACACGGGGTCTTAGACCTCATCATTTGGGTACCACAAATATGCAGGATAACAGGCAATACGAAACAAACTGTCGGAAAAAGTCGTTCAGAGGTCATCGAATGCAAATGTAAAGAAAACAAAATAGTAATTGTGTACGTTTTGCACTCCCTAAAAGCAAACATGAAACTAAGCAATGGTTGTATCCATTAAACGACTTCAGGTCTTGAGCTTCTGCACATAGCTTTTGAACCGAGTAACAATAAACAGGAACAGCCTTTTCCTTAGATGGATCACTGAGAGCTGATGTCTACGTTCCCCCTCCTTTCCTGTAGACAGTGTTGGGCCTCCAAGAGCAGAGGTTTGTAGAACAGCAGCAAGTTTCCCTTAAGTGGATACCCAAGGTTTATCGAACTCAGGGAGGAAGAGGTCAAAGATATCCCTCTCATGCAACCCCGCAACCACAAAGCAAGAAGTCTCTTGTGTCCCCAACACACCAAATAGGTGCACTAGTTCGGCGAAGAGATAGTGAAATACAGGTGGTATAAATAAGTATGAGCAGTAGCAACGGTGCCGGAAAAGTGCTTGGCGTGTAGTTGATGGTGGTGGTATTGCAGCAGATAGTAACGCTAAAGAAACAAGAAACAAGCAGTAGTAACGCAGTAGTATTTAGGAACAAGGCCTAGGGAATAGACTTTCACTAGTGGACACTCTCAACATTGATCACATAACGTAACGAGATAAATGCATACTCTACACTTTTGTTGGATGATGAACACATTGCGTAGGATTACACGAACCCTCAATGCCGGAGTTAACAAGCTCCACAATAATGCTCATGTTTAAGTAACCTTTAGTGTAAGATAGATCAACGAGACTAAACCAAGTACTAGCATAGCATGCACACTCGTCACCTTCATGCATATGTAGGAGGAATAGATCACATCAATATTATCATAGCAATAGTTAACTCCATAATCTACAAGAGATCATGATCATAGCATAAACCAAGTACTAACACGGTGCACGCACCTGTCACCTTTACACACGTGCGGGAGGAATAGAACTACTTTAATAACACATTGCTAGAGTAGCACATAGATAAATTGTGATACAACATGCTGCAATCATAAAGAGATATAAATAAGCACCTCACTATGCCATTCAACGGTGAATAAGTATTCGTGAAATCTAGCCTAAGAGACCCACACGGTGCACACACTCGTCACCTTTACACACGTGGGACGAGGAGTCTCCGGAGATCACATAAGTAAAACTCACTTGACTAGCATAATGACATCTAGATTACAAGCATCATCATATGAATCTCAATCATGTAGGGCAGCTCATGAGATTATTGTATTGAAACACATAGGAGAGAGATGAACCACATAGCTACCGAGTACAGCCCCGAGCCTCGATGGAGAACTACTCCCTCCTCATGGGAGCAGCAGCGGTGATGAAGATGGCGGTGGAGATGGCAGCGGTGTCGATGGAGAAGCCTTCCGGGGCACTTCCCCGCTCCGGCAGCGTGCCGGAACGGAGATCCTGTCCCCGGATCTTGGCTTCGCGATGGCGGCGGCTCGCGGTGTTTCGTGGGTTTCGTCAATTGGTATCGGGTTTTCTGATCCAGGGGCTTCTTATAGGCGAAGAGGCGGCGCAGGAAGGTCGAAGGGGGGCCCACACCCTAGGGGGGCGCGCCCCCCCTTGGCCGCGCCGGGGTAGGGTTTGGTGGCCCTGTGGCCCCCCTCTGACCCCTCTGGTGTGTTCTGGATGCTTCCGGGGATTCTAAGATCTTTGGCGTTGATTTCGTCCGATTCCGAGAATATTTCGTTACTAGGATTTCTGAAACCAAAAACAGCAGAAAACGAGAACCGGCACTTCGGCATCTTGTTAATAGGTTAGTTCCGTGAAAATGCACGAATATGACATAAAGTGTGCATATAACATGTAGATAACATCAATAATGTGGCATGGAACACAAGAAATTATCGATACGTTGGAGACGTATCAGCATCCCCAAGCTTAGTTCTGCTCGTCCCGAGCAGGTAAAACGATAACAAAGATAATTTCTGGAGTGACATGCCATCATAAACTTGATCATACTATTTGTAAAGCATATGTAGTGAATGCAGCGATCAAAACAATGGTAATGTCATGAGTAAACAACTGAATCATATAGCAAAGACTTTTCATGAATAGCACTTCAAGACAAGCATCAATAAGTCTTGCATAAGAGTTAACTCATAAAGAAATAATTCAAAGTAAAGGTATTGAAGCAACACAAAAGAAGATTAAGTTTCAGCGGTTGCTTTCAACTTGTAACATGTATATCTCATGGATAATTGTCAATGCAAAGCAATATAACAAATGCAATATGCAAATATGTAAGAATCAATGCACAGTTCACACAAGTGTTTGCTTCTTAAGATGGAGAGAAATAGGTGAACTGACTCAACAATAAAAGTAAAAGAATGGTCCTTCAAAGAGGAAAGCATCGATTGCTATATTTGTGCTAGAGCTTTGATTTTGAAAACATAAAGAGAGCATAAAAATAAAGTTTTGAGAGGTGTATGTTGTTGTCAACGAATGGTAGCGGGTACTCTAACCCCCTTGCCGGACAAACCTTCAAAGAGCGGCTCCCATTTTATTTTATTTTTGGGTGGCACTCCTTCCAACCTTTCTTTCACAAACCATGGCTAACCGAATCCTCGGGTGCCCGCCAACAATCTCATACCATGAAGGAGTGCCTTTTTATTTTAGTTTTATTATGATGACACTCCTCCCAACCTTTGCTTACACAAGCCATGGCTAACCGAATCCTTCGGGTGCCGTCCAACAATCACATACCATGGAGGAGTGTCTATTTTTGTTAATTAATTTGGGACTGGGAATCCCATTGCCAGCTCTTTTTGCAAAATTATTGGATAAGCGGATGAAGCCACTAGTCCATTGGTGAAAGTTGCCCAACAAGATTGAAAGATAAACACCACATACTTCCTCATGAGCTATAAAACATTGACACAAATCAGAGGTGATAAATTTTGAATTGTTTAAAGGTAGCACTCAAGCAATTTACTTTGGAATGGCGGGAAATACCATGTAGTAGGTAGGTATGGTGGACACAAATGGCATAGTGTTGTTTGGCTCAAGGTTTTGGATGCATGAGAAGTATTCCCTCTCGATACAAGGTTTAGGCTAGCAAGGCTTATTTGAAACAAACACAAGGATGAACTGGTGCAGCAAAACTCACATAAAAGACATATTGAAAACATTATAAGACTCTACACCGTCTTCCTTGTTGTTCAAACACCTTACTAGAAATTATCTAGACCTTAGAGAGACCAATTATGCAAACCAAATTTTAGCATGCTCTATGTATTCTTCACTAATAGGTGCAAAGTATATGATGCAAGAGCTTAAACATGAGCACAACAATTGCCAAGTATCACATTACCCAAGACATTATAGCAATTACTACATGTATCATTTTCCAATTCCAACCATATAACAATTTAACGAAGAGGAAACTTCGCCATGAATATTATGAGCTAAGAACACATGTGTTCATACGAACCAGCGGAGCGTGTCTCTCTCCCACACAAACATGATGTATTCCAATTTATTCAAACAAAAACAAAAACAAAAGCACACAGACGCTCCAAGTAAAGTACATAAGATGTGGCCGAATAAAAATATAGTTTCAAGAGAAGGAACCTGATAATGTTGTCGATGAAGAAGGGGATGCCTTGGGCATCCCCAAGCTTAGACGCTTGAGTCTTCTTGATATATGCAGGGGTGAACCACCGGGTGCATCCCCAAGCTTAGAGCTTTCACTCTCCTTGATCATAGTATATCATCCTCCTCTCTTGACCCTTGAAAACTTCCTCCACACCAAACTCGAAACAACTCATTAGAGGGTTAGTGCACAATATAAATTGACATATTCAGAGGTGACACAATCATTCTTAACACTTCTGGACATTGCATAATGCTACTGGACATTAGTGGATCAAAGAAATTCATCCAACATAGCGAAAGAGGCAATGCGAAATAAAAGGCAGAACCTGTCAAAACAGAACAGTTCGTATTGACGAATTTTAAAATGGCACCAGACTTGCTCAAATGAAAATGCTCAAATTGAATGAAAGTTGCGTACATATCTGAGGATCATGCACGTAAATTGGCATAATTTTCTGAGCTTCCTGCAGGGCAGTGGGCTCAGATTCGTGACAGCAAAGAAATCTGGAACTGCGCAGTAATCCAAATCTAGTACTTACTTTTCTATCAACGGCTTAACTTGGCACAACAAAACTCAAAACTAAGATAAGGAGAGGTTGCTACAGTAGTAAACAACTTCCAAGACACAAAATAAAAACAAAGTACTGTAGGTAAAAACATGGGTTGTCTCCCAAGAAGTTCTTTCTTTTTAGCCATTAAGATGGGCTCAAGCAGCTTTAATGATGCACTCGCAAGAAATAGTATTTGAAGCAAAAGAGAGCATCAAGAGGCAAATTCAAAACACATTTAAGTCTAACATGCTTCCTATGCATAGGAATCTTGTAAATAAACAAGTTCATGAAGAGCAAAGTAACAAGCATAGGAAGATAAAACAAGTGTAGCTTGAAAAATTTCAGCTCATAGAGAGGTGTTTTAGTAACATGAAAATTTCTACAACCATATTTTCCTCTCTCATAATAACTTTCAGTAGCAACATGAGCAAACTCAACAATATAACTATCAAATGAAACATTCTTATCATGAGTCTCATGCATAAAATTATTACTCTCCACATAAGCATAATCAATTTTATTAGTAGTAGTGGGAGCAAATTCAACAAAGTAGCTATCATTATTATTCTCATCAAGTGTAAGAGGCATAGTATAATCACAACAAAATTCACTCTCCATAGTAGGTGGCACCAAAATACCACTATCATTATAATCATCATAAATAGGAGGCAAAGTATCATCAAAGTAAATTTTCTCCTCAATGCTTGGGGGACTAAAAAGATCATGAAAACCAGCTTCCCCAAGCTTAGAACTTTCTATATCATTATCAACAATGGTGTTCAAAGCGTTCATACTAATATTACTACCAAGCATGCAAAGAAGATTTCATAGGTTTTTTAATTTTCGCATCAAACAATCCATGTTTTAAATCAGGAAATAGAATAAGAAGCTCATTGTTGTCCATTATGCCAAACTAGTGTAAACAAGAAACAAAAAGATGCAATTGCAGGATCTAAAGGAAATAGCTTTGAGCACACACACGACGGCGCCAGAAAAATACTTTACCTGAGACCGTAGTATGAGTGCCTTTTACCTTTCCTCCCCGGCAACGGCGCCAGAAAAGTGCTTGATGCCTACGTTCCCCCTCCTTTCCTGTAGACAGTGTTGGGCCTCCAAGAGCAGAGGTTTGTAGAACAGCAGAAAGTTTCCCTTAAGTGGATACCCAAGGTTTATCGAACTCAGGGAGGAAGAGGTCAAAGATATCCCTCTCATGCAACCCTGCAACCACAAAGCAAGAAGTCTCTTGTGTCCCCAACACACCAAATAGGTGCACTAGTTCGGCGAAGAGATAGTGAAATACGGGTGGTATAAATAAGTATGAGCAGTAGCAACGGTGCCGAGAAAAGTGCTTGGCGTGTAGTTGATGGTGGTGGTATTGCAACGAGTAGTAACGCATAGAAACAAGTAAACAAGCGAGTAGTAACGCAGTAGTATTTAGGAACAAGGCCTAGGGAATAGACTTTCACTAGTGGACACTCTCAACATTGATCACATAACGTAACAGATAAATGCATACTCTACACTTTTGTTGGATGATGAACACATTGCGTAGGATTACACGAACCCTCAATGCCGGAGTTAACAAGCTCCACAATAATGCTCATGTTTAAGTAACCTTGAGTGTAAGATAGATCAACAGACTAAACCAAGTACTAGCATAGCATGCACACTGGTCACCTTCATGCATATGTAGGAGGAATAGATCACATCAATATTATCATAGCAATAGTTAACTCCATAATCTACAAGAGATCATGATCATAGCATAAACCAAGTACTAACACGGTGCACGCACTCGTCACCTTTACACACGTGCGGGAGGAATAGAACTACTTTAATAACACATTGCTAGAGTAGCACGTAGATAAATTGTGATACAACATGCCGCAATCATAAAGAGATATAAATAAGCACCTCACTATGCCATTCAACAGGTGAATAAGTATTCCGTGAAATCTAGCCTAAGAGACCCACACGGTGCACACACTCGTCACCTTTACACACGTGGGACGAGGAGTCTCCGGAGATCACATAAGTAAAACTCACTTGACTAGCATAATGACATCTAGATTACAAGCATCATCATATGAATCTCAATCATGTAGGGCAGCTCATGAGATTATTGTATTGAAACACATAGGAGAGAGATGAACCACATAGCTACCGGTACAGCCCCGAGCCTCGATGGAGAACTACTCCCTCCTCATGGGAGCGGCAGCGGTGATGAAGATGGCGGTGGAGATGGCAGCGGTGTCGATGGAGAAGCCTTCGGGGGCACTTCCCCGCTCCGGCGGCGTGCCGGAACGGAGATCCTGTCCCCCGGATCTTGGCTTCGCGATGGCGGCGGCTCCGGCGGGTTTACGTGGGTTTCGTCAAATGGTATCGGGTTTTCCGATCCAGGGGCTTCTTATAAGCGAAGAGGCGGCGCGAGAAGGTCGAAGGGGGCCCACACCCTAGGGGGCGCCCCCTTGGCCGCGCCGGGGTAGGGTTTGGTGGCCCTGTGGCCCCCTCCGACCCCTCCGGTGTGTTCGGATGCTTCCGGGGATTCTAAGATCTTTGGCGTTGATTTCGTCCGATTCCGAGAATATTTCGTTACTAGGATTTACGAAACCAAAAACAGCAGAAAACGAGAGCCGGCACTTCGGCATCTTGTTAATAGGTTAGTTCCAGAAAATGCACGAATATGACATAAAGTGTGCATATAACATGTAGATAACATCAATAATGTGGCATGGAACACAAGAAATTATCGATACGTTGGAGACGTATCAAGAGCATCTCCACCGGTGCCCTCGATAGCGGCCACGATAGCATTTTGGGGGCCGACAGCGAAAATGGGCTCGCACCGGTGCGCCCCAAATGGCGCCGGCCAATTTTGGAGCCCAATAGAATCGCCGGCAACCCCGTGCCGGCCCCTTCGCCAAGGGCGCGAATCGGGCACGCCGGCACCTCGCGGCACGTCTGAAAACGAGTGTGGGCTCCGCCTGGAAGCCAGACACACCGTTTTCCCACCTCCTACACATGCCCGAGCCGACTCCCATCCCTCTAGATCGCCACCGTCCCCGTCGTCGCCGCGTCCACCTTGCTTGCAATAGACACCGCTGACTGTCTAGGAACCGCCGTCCATCGACACGGCCGCCACCCCCTCGACCGGCGGCCGCTGTTTCACCCGGAACAGAGCTCGCCGCCACCGCGATAGTATCGCCCCGCCCGCAAGGTGTTCGTCCGTTTGCCGCAATGGACAGCGACGACGAGATGATGGTGCAGCTGTTCACGGAGGAGCAGAACGCTCAGGCTGTTCGGCAGCAACAGCAGCAGTTGATTCTGACGAACATGATGCGCGTTCGCCAGCCTTTCTTCGCCGTGCCTCGGCGCGGCGGCTCAAAGCCAGGCAAGAGGAGGAACATCAACCAACATCGTGAAGTCGGCGCAATGCTGCTTGATGCGGACTACTTCAACGACGACGCGACTCATTCGTCGAAGGAATTTCGGCGCCGGTTTAGGATGAACAAGGACATGTTCTTGAAGATTGTCCACGGCATTAGGGAGTACGACACGTACTTCGTGGCCAAGAAAGATTGCACAGGTTTGTGGGGCGTCACCTCAATTCAGAAGTGCACTGCTGCAATGCGCTATCTTGCATACGGAGCTCCTCCAGATACAGCCAATGACTACCTACAGGTGGCAGAGTCGACATGCACAGTGATGTAGCCCCGCCTATCGTCGAAACTACATCATGGCCAACGTTTCCCCCAAGAGAACCAATGACCCGAGACCGAGTGAAGTCCATACATGATAAGGTGAATTCACTCCTCTCTACACTTGAACTCGACATAACCTTGGACGGATTGCTACCTCATATCTATGTGTATGTGTCATTAGGTACCAATCTCGCCAAGGACCCAAAGGAAGCGTCAAGGAGCCGAGGAGAGGGAAGCCACATGATTCATGGAAGAAGAAGGGAAGACCGAAGAGAAGAAGGAGAAGCGCTCCAGCCGCCAGCCACGACAAGGCCGGCACTGCCGCCCCCACCTGGCCGGCACTGCCGGTGGGCACACCCGACCTGCCGCCCCACGCCGCCGGCAGCCGCCGGCCCAACCTGCTGAAGACGCCACGGAGACCAGGTCGGCACTGCCGCCCCATCTTCCCCGGCACTGCCGCCCCAAACACGCCGGCACTGCCGGCCCCCTCGAAGTCAACTTCATCCCAACCGTCTATTTATCATATATGGTCACCAATACTTTATTGTAATGCCCCTTTTACCCCTGGACGGATCTGGGCCTATATATACCTCTCTCCCCCACCTCATTTAGGTTAGACAAGATTTAGGCTTAGACTACATGAGCTTTGTCTCCCTAGAACTATGTTCTTTGTATCAAGGCACTCTTGAGTGATTTCTACTCTTCATGGATGATTCAAGGCTACCCCTCTCTCATCCAAGTTCTAGTTGAGATCTCCTCACCAATCTCCCACTTGTTAGATTCTACCCAAGGGTCTCTCTAAGAAGTGGTTCTATTGGCTTGGTCTAACCTACCAAGGGAGTAAATTTGGTTTGTGTTGGGTTGTGTGTGTGTGTTCTTATTTGGATCTTGTGTTCTTCATCCTCTTCCCCCTCAATCACCCACTCACTTGGTCAAATTCGTGGGATCTGGGCACATCCTTGCCCTTAGGCCACATCAAATGGTATCAGCAGCTCTTGGTTAGCCCGGATTTGACCCCCATCCACCCAAATTCGCCCCAAAAAATTTCTCCAAAAAATTCCCAGAAAATAGCCCTAAATTGCCTTTGGTCAGATCTGGATTTTGTTGCGTTTTTAGTGGTTTTGATCCATGGATTTCGTGTTCCTATGGTAGATCTACATCCCCTCCAATTTTCGCTGTCAAATTTCTTTTATTTCTCCTTGAATCGACGATTTTCTGTCCCAATTTCCGCCCCGTTCATCGTCCTGTTCGTCGATTTCGAGCTCGACCGGCAGTACCGGCCCTGTTTCAGCGGCACTGCCGTGCTCACCGGCACTGCCGGCCGGAACCAAGCGGCACTGCCGCCGCCGCTCCGCGCTCGCCCAGGCCGCCTCCACAGCGCGCTCGACCTGCCGCTGCTCCGCCCCCACGCGCCCAGGCAGCGCACGCCACCAGCAAGCCCCCACGCTCCTCGCGCTGCCCCGCTCCCAGCTCCAGCTGCCTGGCCCACATCCCTGCATCGCGCAAGCACGCGCCCACCCGCCTCCAAGCCTCGCCTCTGGCCGGCCTCGCAGCACGCGCGCCGCTCCACTCACCTGCAGCCGCCGCCGGCTCACCATCCACGCAGCAGCTCCCGCCCCCACGCTGCGCGTCCGCTCAGCTCGCCTCCTGGCCGCGCGCATCACCAGCGCCCAGCTCAACCACGCCACGGCCGAGCCGCCCCAACCGCGCCTGCCTCCACGCGCCGCCCACCTCCGCAGGCCACGGCCACCACACCCAGCTCGACCGCCGCGCCGAACGCCACCACGCTGACCCGCGCGCACGCCCGCTCCTCGATCAGCCGCCGGCCACGCGCCCAAGTCCCTCATCGCGCGCTGCCGCTGCCGATTCCTTGCCGCACGCGCAGATACAGTTTGCCTCCACCAGCGCCCGGCAGCTCCTGCCCCACTAGGCCAAGGCCACGCTCGCCAGCAACTCCTTTCAAACGCGCACGCAGAACCCCCACCGGCAGTACCGGCCGCATATCACCGGCAGTACCGGCCGTGTCACCCCGGCAGTGCCGGTCAGCACAGCCCGGCAGTGCTGCTGTTTCAGTTTCGCTCCATTCTGACTCACATTTTTTGCCCCAAATTTTGACAACTTTTCGGCGCCCATTTGACCCCAAACTTTCACAGTTATCCCTTTTCATCTTGACTCTAATTTTGACACCGTTTTCGAAATTTTCCGACTCCAAAATTTTGACACCTTCGATCGCTCGTCGTGACCCAAATTTTCGGGCATTGACTTATTTTTGCTCGGTTTCCGTTTCGGAGTGCAAGGTTTGTCCAACAAGCTTCCGCGTCTACATCAACACCGCGGCGACACCTTCGGCACCCCGGACTCCGGCGCAAGTACGACACCATCGTCGCCATCATCGCAAGTTGTGTGTTCCGACACCGCCTAACATTTTCATCTAGGTATAACTTGCTCCCCACCTTGTAGCCCCTCTTCCTTTTGCGACCTATCCTATCGAGCATTGCTTATCAAGTGTTGCGAGACATTGCACGTGGCCCCGATTGTGAGGTGTGTGTGTCGTGTGGAGTCAAGCTTATAAGCAAGAACTCGTGTGGCAAAATAGCAAAAGCGAGCTAACGCTAACATAGTGCGAGAAAAAAGCCGCCAAAACACAAAAAGAGCAAAAGAGTGCAAGTGCCCCCATACATACAAATACAAAAGAGTGTCAAGTGCCACCAAATACAAAAGAGAAAAAGCTTTTAAGCAAAAGAGAGAAAAGAGAAGAGAGGCCGCGTGTGAATCTTGTTGTCTCTCAAGTTGCAACCAAAGCTTTGATCTCTTCTTGTGTTAGTGTGACACCGAGCACCCTTGCTTTTGGGTTCTTACACTTTTCCGCTCATTCCTTGGTCGCACTAACCCTATTCATCTCGTGTGTGAGTTCCACATCATTCGTGTTTCCGTGATCACCATTTGGACATTTGATTTTTGGAGCTTACCCACTCTTAACAACAAACTTGATTTCGGATTTTGACTTTTGGCTTTCTACCATCCTCACCTACCACCATATTTGCTAGCTTTTGCGTGTGTTTTTTGTGTGTGTACCCCAACACAAATCATTTTGCTCTCGGTATCGTTAGTTGACCCAATTCCATCACTTCAAGGTAAGACCCGAAGGTAGTCTCTCCACTAACACCCACCATATAGCTTTTGTCGTGCTAACATGGATAGTGAAGAAGAGGAGATGGAAGACTACATGGAGCACTTCGAGGAGGATTCCTCTTCAAGCACCACGGATGTGGAGGAACATGTGGAGCTCTACTCCGACTATGGCTCCGAAAGCATCACCGACATCTCCGACATCGAGGAGCTCGACAACGACCATGGCTCCCCAAGCATCATCGACATGGACGACATGGTGGAGCACCACTTTGAGGACGACTTCGACGAGCTCTACATCGACAATGGCTCATCAAGCATGGACGACATGGTGGAGCAACGCCACGCCTACGACATCGACACCATGGCGGAGCCTCACCTAGTCACCTACTTGGCCAATGAAGCTACATATGAAGATAGAGGACCTCCACGATGGCACCATCTTATGGATCATCAAGAGCGTCCCCATCATGAGCGTCATCGACACACTTCTCCGAGCTCCACAAAGCGCACCATGAGAGTGCTTATGCACATGATCATCTACGGCGAGTTCATCATATGGAGCATCAAGAGCGTCCCCAACATGATCGTCATCGAGACTCTTGTCCAAGCTCCACAAGGCGCCACAAGCACTATGCCAAGTCGCATGAGCCATCATCTAGGCATGGCAAGGACCGTCATCGACTCACACCATCTCATGATAGTCGTCGACCACTACCACCTCATGGTCTACATCGACATACGTTACCACATGGGCTTCGCCGCCACAAGCCACTTCATGATCGCCATCGACCAACATTCCCCAAGGATCTTCGACGACACTCATCAAGACATGGTGATGAAGCACGACGACGAGAGCCTCATATGGCCACTTCCACCTCTTGCGCCACCACCACAATGGCCCCTAGCTCATCACATGCCTATGGACTCCGATGCTACAAGTGCAAGCAACAAGGCCACCGCCCACGGGAATGTCCCAATCTCCTATGTGAGGTATGCAAGGCCAAGGGTCATGAGGCATGGCAATGCACAAAGCCAAGCGCCAAGACGCTCTTCTTCGACGAGCTACAAGCCCAATCAACTAAGAAGCCTACGGCGCCCACACTTCAAGATGAAGACCTCCAAGGCCAACGCAAGGATGATGTGGATCCGAGCCTAGCTCTCCACGACACTACGACACCACCGATGGAGGACGCCTTGGGAGGCGATGGAGTTGAGATGGTTGAGCATGGGATTCTCCCTTCAACCAAGGAGGCGCATGGAGATGAGAAAGTCGAGCCTACTCCTCTATGCTTCATTGATGAGTTGGTACCAATCCCATGTGAGCATGAGAGCCACTTAGCCCACTTGAGTGAGAGTGATAGTGAGTTGAGTGACTTCCACCCCATATGTGAGTTTGAGTGCTTCCGTTTGGAGGACATGAGTGATACACAAAGTGAGTTGCGAGAGGTAGATGATAGGTCCATGGAGGACATCGCTTTTGCTAACACATTAACCTCTCCCTCGTTTGTGTCTTCTTATGTTGCTCTAGGTTCCACGGATGACGAGTTTCCGCTCATGGAGACGATGTACATGGTGCATGAAGATGATGATATCTCACCATGCTTGCTTCAAGACGGACATGTCAACCACATGGATCCTCCTACTTCCACAACACCTACCTCAAATGAGTCGGCCTACAAAGGTAACAACATAGGTGTTGATGATGCCATGATCCCACTAGTGGACATGATGACTTATGAGTGCATGCATGATCTCGATGATCCATTTGCTACTTCACATGCTACTTTCATTTTCCCATGCGATACTTTGCTTGTTAACATTGTTGATCATGTGGAAGTGAATGCTTGTGATACCATGACCATGCCATGCTATGAGAGCTTCAATTTTTCTATCATTGCTTGCAATATGTCGGCCACTTGCTCTTTACCATGTATTGCTTGCAATAACAATGACAAGGATGACATTAGCTTCCGCATGCTTTGCCCCAAATGTTTACACCATTCCATGATCCTTGCATCCAAGATTGTGAACAATTGCTCTTTCTTATGCTTGGTATGCAAGAATGCTTATTTCATTGTCCACGAGATGGCCCCCATAGCCTTCTCACTTTTTGATGATCATGAGTTACCACATGCCATGAATGCACCTTCTTGCCATATGCACCATCGCCATGCATTTCATACTATCTTGATTGACACTAATGGTGATGTGCACAAGACATGGAACATCATGATGGATGATGTGTTCCTCTACCATGCACACACGCTTTTTGTTTTCTCTTTTGTGTGTATAGGTACCCGAATGACAACTTCCAACGCTACGGAGCATGAGCTCACGACACGCGCAATTGAGAGCTACCCCAACACGGACGAGATACATGATCCAACCCATGGGATTCACGCCAAAGGGTATGTTCCCAAACGCATTCGCCCTCGTGTGTTTCCGCCTTGTCTTGTCGAGCTTCCGGTTTGGACCAATGCCTCGTCACCTCTTTTGCTTCTTATGCAACATATCTTGACACATCTTGTTGGCACAATGGTTGTTGTATGTCTTGATGCTTTCATCATACACTTCGAGAATCTCAAGGACCATGTTATACATGTGAGAGACACCTTATGCATCTTATGCCACTTATCACACAAAAAGTTGCTCTTCCTCGGATTTCTCATTTCATCTATGGCATTTGCATTGGATTCTTCGACACT
The DNA here is from genome assembly GCF_022539505.1 of Lolium rigidum. Classification (NCBI taxonomy): domain Eukaryota; kingdom Viridiplantae; phylum Streptophyta; class Magnoliopsida; order Poales; family Poaceae; genus Lolium; species Lolium rigidum. The sequence continues at coordinate 14,401 of NW_025901371.1, forward strand.
TGAGGATACCCATACTTGGTGCACGCCAACCATACTTTCCCAAGCTAGAAGTCTCCATCGCTTTGCCATTGCACATAACAATTTTGCCCAAAATTTTGCCGCCGATACTTGCCTTTTGATTGTTCCATTTGTTTGGGACAATACCACAATCCCCATTTTTGACACCTTCCAAAGGACACTCTTCAATGCACAAATTTTTGCCATACCACATTTTGGATACATCGACACTCTTTTGATTCCCATTTTTGCCAAATGCCTCTTGGAGAAACGACTTGATGCTTCGTATTTGATTGAGAGCCTCTTGTTCGCCGATCACAAAATTGGCATCCACAAGCTTTCCATTTGCAAGTTGTTTTTCCCCAAGCTCTTCTTCGACCGCGACTTTATCCCTCTACCACAACATGGGACACCCGTCATGGACTACACCGTCGGTGAGGAGGAACAAGAGTCGAGGACGACTCTTCCCCAAGGGGGAGATGATGTAGCCCCGCCTATCGTCGAAACTACATCATGGCCAACGTTTCCCCCAAGAGAACCAATGACCCGAGACCGAGTGAAGTCCATACATGATAAGGTGAATTCACTCCTCTCTACACTTGAACTCGACATAACCTTGGACGGATTGCTACCTCATATCTATGTCTATGTGTCATTAGGTACCAATCTCGCCAAGGACCCAAAGGAAGCGTCAAGGAGCCGAGGAGAGGGAAGCCACATGATTCATGGAAGAAGAAGGGAAGACCGAAGAGAAGAAGGAGAAGCGCTCCGGCCGCCGGCCACGACAAGGCCGGCACTGCCGCCCCCACCGGCCGGCACTGGCCGGTGGGCACACCCGACCTTGCCGCCCCCCTGACGCCGGCACTGCCGGCCCAACCCTGCTGAAGACGCCACGGAGACCAGGCCAGCACTGCCGCCTCATCTTCCCCGGCACTGCCGGCCCCAGCGGCTACTTGCCGCCCCAAACACGCCGCAGCTGCCGGCCCCTCGAAGTCAACTTCATCCCAACCGTCTATTTATCATCTATGGTCACCAATACTTTATTGTAATGCCCCTTTTACCCCTGGACGGATCTGGGCCTATATATACCTCTCTCCCCCACCTCATTTAGGTTAGACAAGATTTAGGCTTAGACTACATGAGCTTTGTCTCCCTAGAACTATGTTCTTTGTATCAAGGCACTCTTGAGTGATTTCTACTCTTCATGGATGATTCAAGGCTACCCCTCTCTCATCCAAGTTCTAGTTGAGATCTCCTCACCAATCTTCCACTTGTTAGATTCTACCCAAGGGTCTCTCTAAGAAGTGGTTCTATTGGCTTGGTCTAACCTACCAAGGGAGTAAATTTGGTTTGTGTTGGGTTGTGTGTGTGTGTTCTTATTTGGATCTTGTGTTCTTCATCCTCTTCCCCCTCAATCACCCACTCACTTGGTCAAATTCGTGGGATCTGGGCACATCCTTGCCCTTAGGCCACATCACACAGAGACTCTCTACAGGTTCTGCCGAGCCGTCATAGCGGTGTTTGGTAAAGACTATTTGAGAGCACCAAGAGCAGATGATACAACTTGGATCCTGCAGAAGAATGCAGCAAGAGGGTTTCCTGGGATGCTCGGAAGCATTGATTGTATGCATTGGGACTGGAAGAATTGCCCTTTTGCTTGGCAGGGGATCTACAAGGGGCATACTGGTGAGTGCAGTGTCATTCTTGAGGCGGTGGTAGACCAGGAGCTTTGGATTTGGCATGCATTTTTTGGCATGGCAGGAACAAACAATGATATCAACGTCTTTGCGGCGCTCTCCGGTGTTTGCCAGGCTAGTTGAGGGACAAGCTCCTGCCGTGAACTTTGAGGTAAACGGCCATGCATACAACAAGCGGTACTATCTAGCTGATGGTATCTACCCGACGTAAGCTACATTTGTGAATACAATTCCCTCTCCATCAAACGATATGGAAGCCTATTTTGCAACATGTCAGGAAGCAGCACGCAAGGATGTTGAGCATGCTTTTGGGGTGCTTCTGACGCCCCGAAACCGGTACCATGAGGATTCCAGCGATCCCGCCGAAATCCGCACGATATCGATTCTGAGACGCCCTCCGACACGACGTGCGCGACGAATCACACACGTGATGCCAGAGGAATTAACACGAGCGGTAACATTACAATAGGATTACAATAGAGCCCACAAGATACATATATTACAACAAAGACTCCAACGAGTCAAGATACAAATATACAATACAAAGATCCAAATCATACAGAAAATCGAATACGTCCGAGTACGGACAAGATACAAATTGGACTAAGAGTCCTAAAGATAACCAGTGGCATCCATAACCACCGCCGGGCCAAGCCGGAAGGGTAACCTTGCTAACGTCGTCATCTTGTACCTGTCGAAGTCGGGCCATCGGTTGCCGACAAAAGGGAGGGAACAGAAGAGAAAAGAAAAGGCGAGAGTAAGTACCAAGGAACGAACTCCGGCACGTACTTAGCGAGACTAGAAATGGCTATGCTCGCCGGGCGAGTATAAATATATATCGCCTAGGGCTATATGGTAGGTTTAGCGGCAGCAAAACTATAACCAATAGAGACACGCTACAACATCCGTCTAATCAGAGAAGATAAGAGAGCGCACAAGGTAACAGATAAATACTACACAAACATAACCCGACCGATTACACATATCCCCTCCAACAATTGCGAAGAGGCAATGTAAAAGGCACTCAACGGTGGACAAGTTTTATTAGGTATCGGTTGTAGTAATGCTATATTACTACGCCGAGTTATTATCAAATTATTAACAACAAGTATAAGGTGTAAGTTGTTCTATGATCAAGCTATACAATTCCAAGTCGTCCATAACCGCGGACACGGCTTATCGATAAGATGTACACCCTGCAGGGGTTGCCCAAATGTAACCATACGCATTCTCGACCCACTTACGACAGGTGGATGTCTCACAACAAGACCATTCCCAGTTCAACAAGAAAGCCTAGGGGGGCCACCCGACTAAGCTACCCGTGATGAAGTTCGGCCGTACTCCGAGACGGACTCAGGGTTTGCATCGGCGGCTAGGCGTGCAAACCACACGCTTCGCTAAACGTCCCGCAGGGTACAGTACAGAATATAAACACCCGAAGGCAACAGGAAGTAAACACCCGAAGGCAACAGTATATGAACATGCATGCGCCAAATAAAACCAAGGTTGTGGCCCCCTTTTCAAATAACTTGAGAAAAGGTAATGGGTGAGGGGGGGTCCCAATAATCGTCCCCACGCATGGGTAGAGCACTCAATCTCGGAACAGATAACAAGAACTCGGGTCCTAGGGGACATTAGCAAGTCAAAGTTCCGATGCTTTCGCAAAGGGGCTCACAGATGCCTCTTCTTACAATTTTAGTTGTTAACAATTAAGTAAGGCATATGTATCTCCAACAAACTAATATAGCATGTGACAACCTCCCAACAACCCAACATATCCCGATAGCAGATCGAGATAAACAATAGAGCCTAAACACGCCTACGACTCGCAAGGCTCAAACATCAAGCAACGACTATGGGTAAGGAATGACACATATAGGATTATCATGGTAAACAAGTGGAATAGGACACGTGACTCGATAAATAATCGCAACATAAGGATAGCAGTGCGAGGGAGAGAGTAAAATAGGTGAAGAGAGAGGGCTCGCTGTGGAAAGGCAACGAGAAGAACTTGTCGGAGAACTCATCGTATCTCACATCAACACTTCGTGATCCTATCCCGAGAAGAAGAAAATGCTACAACAAACATCGGATGCACATCTTACAACTACGGATAAAGAAGATCCAACATGATCATGATATGATATGCATGGCATGGCAGATATGATGCGATGCAACTTATCCAATTTAAGCGGAGTCGGAATCCCGGACAAACAGTTAGGGTTGGAGTTGCATTTACTACCGCCAAAATTAAGTGGTTGTTAGCATGGCATATCATGGCAAGGGTGCGCTACTTCAAATTTAAGCGGAGCGGGGAAAATCTAATTGGAATTCCGAAATACTCCGCATGTTATGTGAGGTAAACATGCATAACTATCAACGCGCGACATAATGCGAGATGCAAACAGATGAATGGATGGCATATTCATGTTCCTCTCATTTTTCTGAACAATTTTCATATATAACACTTTTCATTTTGAGTTATAGATTTAAAGATATGATTTTCACAAGTTAAAAGCATTTTCAGCAATTTTCGGAAAAACGGGAAAAGGAAAACGGTTTTATACCCGTGAGGAGCTAGCCAAAGACAGCGACACGCGGGCCGGGGGCTGGTCAGGCGCTGGCCGGATTGCGGGTTAGAAACGAGGATCTGCGGGGGTTTTCCGAGAAAAGATTGGACCGCGGGTTAGAGAGTTGAAAACGAACGGGCCTAGTTGAAAAAGCAACTAGATGCGGATCCGGAGAAGAATTCTCACCCGGTGGAGATCTAGCGGGGTCGATGACAGGTGGGTCGGGGGCTGGTGACGGAGGCGGACGACGTGGCCGCCACGGCCGGCGAACCATGCGCGCGCGACGGGGACGGTGACCACCAGGCGTGCGGCGGTGACCACCAGCGATGGCATGGAGGCGTGACGGCGTTGCAGAGTGCCCCAGGAAGCGAGAGTGGGCGCGTTGCGTGCGTCTCGTTGCCGCGGACCAGAAAGAGGTGGTGCTGTCGTCGGGGAGCCACCGGAGGGTCACTGGCGTCTAGACCTGCGGCGGCAACGGTCGGATCAACAAGGCGAGCACGGTACAGAGGAAGAGGGAGATGGAGAGGAGGCTCGGGAGGAAGAGGAGGTCACCAGGGACGCTATGGCATGCTCAGAAAAGGCGAGAGCAGGCCCACGGCGGCTGGAGTTGAAGAAAACACCGACGGCCGGAGGTGGGGGAAGACGTCCTTGGCGACGATTTGAGGCGCCCCGGTCCGATTCTTTGCGGCACGAGGTAGAGGAAGAAGAGGCGCATCGATGGGTGGTTGCGGCGAGGCTCGGGGTGGCCGGAAGCGGCGGATTGGCGGTGAGGAGGTGCGGCAACCATGGGGTTTCTCCCGTTTTGTTTGCGAGAGGAAGAAGCTGGCGGCGACAAGAGATGGAAGAGGGGAATAGGGTTGGTGGCTAGGGTTTGCGGGGCTATAAAGAAGAGGGGAGAAGCGAGGTGGCCGCGGCGTGGTTGGCGTGGTGCGCTGTGACGTGAGCGAGGGAGCTCACGCTCTCTGCGTGGAGGAAGACGACAACGAGTCACGTACCGCTTCGGAAAAGGAAGGGGTCGGGCTGGACTTGGGCCAGAGAGGGAAAAGACCGGGCCGCATCCTGGGGCGGGGAAAGGCTGCAGGCGAGAGGTAGAGAGGGGAAAAGGCTGGGCCAACGGGCGGGGAGAGAGGCCTGTTAGAGGGGGTTAGGGTTTGATTTTAAATTTGTTCTCCTTTTCGTTGTTTTGGAAAAACTGGTTTCAAACAAGTTTTAAATTTGAAAGGAGTTCAAACAGAGAGAAGATAGATACAAAATAATTAAAATAATAGTTTTATGTTGTTTCAAACTTTGGTTTTAGGGTTTTGTTAAAGAAAAGAAAAGAGGAGGGTTTGATATATAAACCATATGAGAGGGAAAACAAAGTAGTTTTTATTTTAAAATAATTTTCATTTCATAAAATCTTGTGAATGATATGATGCATGATGATGCATAAAAGAAAAGAACAAACAATTCTAATAGGGTGCTACCCGGGGCCGTTACGGTGCTTCGGCGACGTTTCGCCATTGTCACGTACCACTGTCTCACTTGGTCGCGAGGCACGGATGCGGGAGGTGATGAACACATGTGTGATCATCCACAACATGATCATTGAGAGCGAGCGCGATGCAGGCTGTGCAGGATGATCATCCATTTGATTATCAAGGACCACTAGGCGAGGTAGAGCATGTGCCCCAAGAATTTGCTGTGTTTATTCATATGCACAATGAAATTCGAGATGCAGGTGTCCATGCACAGCTGAAGGCGGATCTAGCTGCGCATTTGTGGGCGAGGAGAGGAGCAGCGAACAATGCATGATGATGCGGCCTAAGGCGACGTGGGTTGCCCGATCTCACGAATTGACCAAGGGAAAGGCGGGGGAGAGGAAGAACACGAAGAACACGGCGATGAACACGATGAACACACGCAAACGCACACCAACCCGATACAATTCGGTTTACTCCGATAGCTCGAACCACTATCCCGATAGAATCTCTCAAGAGAGAGACACACGGTAGAATCCCCGAGAGGAAGATCGGTATACGATCGGTAGAATCACACGAGTGAGAGACCGGTGGTTGAATCACGAGTGTGAGAGACTAATCATATAAGGAGTGCCTTGTACAATAGATTTGGGTAAATCTAAGGAGGGGGTTTGATGTAGCCCCGGTCACCGACGTCGCTACACCAAGACCATCAAGTGCAACCCCGCCTATCGTCGACGCTACACCATGGCCAAAGAGTCCCCCAAGTGGACCTTCAACCCTAACCCACGCTACACGCGACAAGGTGAACTCCTTCCTCTCGATACTCGACCTCGTAGATACCTTGAATGGAATGCTACCTCATGTCGACATGTTATATGTCATTAGGTACAAGAGTCATCGAGGACCGGAGAGGAGGAACACCCATGGTGCAAGGAAGCGAGGGAAGGGAAAAGGAGCCATTCATCATGGTGCAAGGAAGAAGGAAGAAGAAGAAGAAGGAAGGAAGAAGAAGAAGAAGCCGAAGAAGGAGAAGGGCTCCAGCCGCCAGCCACGACAAGGCCGCCTGCTGCCGCCCCACTTGGCCGACGCTGCCGTGGCGCACTCCCGAGCACTGCCGGCCCATCTTCCCCGAGCACTGCCGGCCCCACCGCCGACTGCTCGCCTTCGAACACGCCGGCACTGCCGGCCCCTCGAAGTCAACTTCATCCCAACCGTCTATTTATCATCTATGGTCACCACTCCTTTATTGTAATGCCCCTTTTACCCCTGGACGGATCTGGGCCTATATATACCTCTCTCCCCACCTCATTTAGGTTTAGACAAGATGATAGCTTAAACATGAACTTGAGCTTTGTCTCCCTAGGGTTTCATCCTCCGTAATCAAGGCAACCCTTGTTGTTGATTTGGATATTGTTGAGTGAGATTCTAGTGCAAGTCACTCTCTCTCCCTCACCAATCTCTTTTCTCCAACACCGATCTCTCACTCCGGGATTCTACCTCGCGTCTCTCCCGGGTTGATTCTATTGGCGTGGTCCATCGAGCCACGGGGGTAAGTATCGGTTGTATCGGGTTGGTGTGCGTGCGTGAGTCCTCGTGTTCTTCGTGTTCATCGTGTTCTTCCTCTCCCCGCCTTTCCCTCGGTCAATTCGTGAGATCGGGCAACCCACGTGGCCTTAGGCCGCATCATATGAGTATCGAGCCAAAGGTTGCCACGAATTTGACCCTCCAATTTCACCAATTTCGCCCAAAAATTTCCCCAAAAAATTTTGCCCCAAAAAATAGCTCGAATTTGGATCTCTGGATTTGTTGAGTTTTTTGTGGTTTTGGTCCACAGATCTGTTGTCTCTAGTGCTGATCTACATCTCCTGCAAATTTCGCGGTCAAATTCCTTCTAAATCTCTCAGAATCGACGATTTTCGTGCCAATTTTCCGCCCCGTGACGAACAGCCCGAGCTGTTCTTCCTCGACCGGCAGTGCCGGCCTCCATACCACGGCACTGCCGCTGGCCACCACACTCGCCCAGCCACCCAACAGCTCAGGCCGCCGCTCCTCCACGCTCGCCTCTGGCCACTGCCGCGCCAGGCCACCTCCACATCCAAGCCGCTGCCGAGCTCCCGCCGCTTGGCCATCGCTCCGCTGCAGAACCGCTCGCGCGCCTTGATTTCCCCACCACCAAGCTGAGCCGCCGCACCCGCCCGCCTCCGGCCCAAGCCACCGCAACCGCGCCTCGACCAGCCCAAGCCTCGCTGCGCGCATCACCACTGGCCACCGCCCGCCGCTGCATCTCCTGCTCGCCCCGCGCGCCAAGCCACCCGTTGACCTCCCCATGCGCCGCGCCCAGCCCAGGCCAAGCTCGCCTAACCCGCTTCCATCTCTCCCGCCTGGCCACGCATCCCCCACCAGCTCGCCTCCAGGCCAACAGCAGCGCGCGCAGCATACCAGCAGGCCACAACAACAAGGTCCGGCTTCACCTGCTCCTCCCGTTTCCATCCACGCAAGAAATCGCTCAGCTCCGCTCGATTCGCTCGAAGAAATCCCGTCCGGCACTTCCGGCCAAGCCAACCCGGCAGTGCCGGCCTCAGCACTCCGGCAGTGCCGCTCCTCACAACCCGGCAGTGCCGCCCCTATATGTTTCCGCACAGTTTGATACAGTTTTCGCCCAGTTTTGACACCTAATTTTGCTCCAAATCTTGACAACTTTCCGACGCCCGTTTGACTCCAAATTTTAACATCAATCCCCAAATACTCCACATAGCCTACGTCTAATTTCCCGTGATTTTTGGAGCCCAACTTTTGACCGCTCGTTTTGACCCAACTTTTCGGGCATTGACATAATTTGCTCGGTTTCCGATTTGGAGTGCATCGGTTGTCTATTTCGCTTCCGCGCCTACATCAACACCGCGACGACACCGTTGGCACCCCGGATTCCGGCGCAACTTCGCCATCGTCATCGACACCACCACTTCGCCATCGCAAGTTCGTGTGCTTGACACCGCCTAACGTCAATAGGTATAACTTGCCCCTTACCCCTTGTAGCCCGTTTCTTTCTTTGTGTACCTATCCCATTGAGAGTGGCTTTCCGAGCGTTGCGAAGCATTGCACAAGTGTCACGACCGTGAGAGGGTGTGTGTGCGTTGTGTTGAGCGAAGCTCCGAAGCAAGCTCGGTGAGAAAGATACACAAAAGAAGAAAAGTGTGACATATACATAGAGAGAAATAAAGCTTCTAAGCATAGAGAAAAAAAAAGTGAAAAAAAAGAAAAAAAAAAGAAATAGAAAAGAGTGTGTGTCCACCGATACCGAGAAGTGCAAAGCTTGTGAGCACTAAGAGAGAAAAGAGAAGAGTGGCATTTGTGCAAATCTTGTTGCTTCTTTCTTGTGCAACCAAGCTACGGTCTCTCTTGTGTTGGCGTGACATCGAGCTTATAGTCTTCGTTAGGACCATCTTTGTCACTTGCTCACTTCCTTGGTCGCGCTAACCCCATTGTTCTCCTTTGTGTGTGTTTCCGTGTTTCCTTGACATAGATCACCACTTTTGACATTTGACTTTGGATCTTACCCACATTTGACAATAGACTTTTCCGTTGATCTTTTTCGTTTGCTATCCACCCCTTACCCACCACATATAGTGTTTCTTAGCCTTTTGCGTGTGCTTTGAGTGTGTGTGTGAGTAACCCCGATACATTTCGACTTTGCTCTTGACTTGAACCATTTTTTTTTCGATACTTTCTTGATAGGTGAGATACTTGTGTAGCTTTCCTTCCACCACATACATATACACCTTCCTAGTGAGAGATATACATGATGACCCCACAAGAGCAAGCCGAGATGAGAGCATACTTCGCCGGAGTTAGATGCTCGAGAAGCCCAAATGACACCCAAAGATAAAGCCGAGTGCAACGCATACTTCAAATACCTTGAGAGCAAGAGTGACACACACCATGAGTTGAGTGAGGACACTTTGATTTCTAACAACTTAACCTCTACTCCTCTTGTGTTGTCTCCCTCTTTGCTAGGTTGCTCGGACATCGACGACGCCATCGCCATGGAGATGAGGGACTCCACTATATGTGAGATGAGCGACTCCACTATATGTGAGATGAGCGATTCCACCATATGTGAGCTTGAGTGCCTCCACTTCGAGAGCATGAGCGATACACCAAGTGAGATGAGAGTGGTAGTTGATAGGTCATGTGAGGCCATTTCAAGTTCTAACAACTTACCCTCTACCTCTAGTGTGTTCTCTTGTGTCTCATTAGGTACCATGGATGACGAGACGCCGATCATGGAGAAGATGTACATGGTGCATGAAGATGATGATATCACACCATGCTTACTTGAAGATGAACATGGAGGCCACATCGAGCCTACCTCTTCCACAACACCTACCTCATATGAGCGGGACTACAAAGGTACCTATATGGGTGTTGATGATGCCATGATCCCACTAGTGGACATGAAGATTGATGAGTGCATGCATGATCTTGATGATACAAATGCTATGTCATATGCTTCTTTCATTTTCCCATGTGATGCTTTGCTTGATACCAACATTGTTGATCATGTGGACTTGATTGCTTGTGATAACATGACCATGCCATGCTATGAGTGTTTCGATTTCTATCCTATTGCTTGCAATATGTCGAACAATTTCTCTTTCCCATGTATTGCTTGCAATGTTGATAATGATGCTTGTGTTGTGACAACCTTGCCGAACAATTGCTCTTTACCTAGGTTTGTCGACAACAATGATCAAATGTTGAACATGTTTTGTGCTACATGCTTGCAATATTCTCCCATTAATGCAACCAAAATGATGAACAATTTCTCTTTCCAATGCTTGGCTTGCAATAGTGTTAATATGCTTGTAAATGAGATTGCCCCCATAGCTCTCTCAAATTTTGGAGACTTTGCATATATCCATGTTGATCATGTTCCCATGATTACTCCGCATATTCACCATATCTATTATGATGCTTGGCTTAACGCTAATGGTGATGTGCAAAAGAAATGGAACATCATGATGGGTGATGTGTTCATATACCATGCACACACGTTCTTTGTTTTGCCTATGGTGT
>NW_025901372.1:0-10338 GCF_022539505.1 Lolium rigidum
CGGTGGCATGCCATGGGCATGTGATGTCTACGGGAGCTTCTATTCTTGTAGACAGTGTTGGGCCTCCAAGAGCAGAGGTTTGTAGAACAGCAGCAAGTTTCCCTTAAGTGGATCACCCAAGGTTTATCGATCTCAGGGAGGAAGAGGTCAAAGATATCCCTCTCATGCAACCACCGCAACCACAAAGCAAGAAGTCTCTTGTGTCCCCAACACACCTAATAGGTGCACTAGTTCGGCGAAGAGATAGTGAAATACGGGTGGTATGAATAAGTAGTAGCAACGGCACCGAGAAAAGTGCTTTGCCCGGGACGAGTAAACAAGCGGTAGTAATGCAGCAGTAGTAACGCGATAAAAACGAGTAAACAAGCGGCGATAGCGATATTTAGGAACAAGGCCTAGGGATTACACTTTCACTAGTGGACACTCTCAACATTGATCACATAACAGAATAGATAAATGCATACTCTACACTTTTGTTGGATGATGAACACATTGCGTAGGATTACACGAACCCTCAATGCCGGAGTTAACAAGCTCCACAATAATGCTCATATTGTAGTAACCTTTAGTGTAAGATAGATCAAAAGACTAAACCAAGTACTAGCATAGCATGCACACTGTCACCTTCATGCATATGTAGGAGGAATAGATCACATCAATATTATCATAGCAATAGTTAACTTCGCAATCTACAAGAGATCATGATCATAGCATAAACCAAGTACTAACACGGTGCACACACTTGTCACCTTTGCACACGTGCGGGAGGAATAAAACTACTTTAATAACATTGCTAGAGTAGCACATAGATAAATTGTGATACAAACACATTGCAATCATAAAGAGATATAAATAAGCACCTCACTATGCCATTCAACGGTGAATAAGTATTACTGTGAAATATAGCCTAAGAGACCCACACGGTGCACACACTTGTCACCTTTACACACGTGGGACAAGGAGTCTCCGGAGATCACATAAGTAAAACTCACTTGACTAGCATAATGACATCTAGATTACAAGCATCATCATATGAATCTCAATCATGTAAGGCAGCTCATGAGATTATTGTATTGAAGCACATAGGAGAGAGAGATGAACCACATAGCTACCGGTACGGCCCAGAGCCTCGATGGAGAACTACTCCCTCCTCATGGGAGCAGCAGCGGTGATGAAGATGGCGGTGGAGATGGCAGCGGTGTCGATGGAGAAGCCTTCGGGGCACTTCCCCGCTCCGGCAGGGTGCCGGAACGGAGACTCTGTCCCCCAGATCTTGGCTTCGCGATGGCGGCGGCTCTGGAAGGTTTTCCGTATCGTGGTTCTTCGCCTCAGGGGTTTCGCGACGGAGGCTTTATATAGGCGAAGAGGCGGCGCAGGAGGGTCAAAGGGGTGGCCACACCATAGGCTGGCGCGGCCAGGGCCCAGGCCGCGCCACCCTATCATCTGGGGGCCCAGTGCCCCCCTCTGGTCCTTCCCGGGTGTTCTGGATGCTTCCGGTGAAAATAGGAACCTAGGTCTTGATTTCGTCCGATTCCGAGAATATTTCGTTACTAGGATTTCTGAAACCAAAAACAGCAGAAAACGAGAACCGGCACCTCGGCATCTTGTTAATAGGTTAGTTCCGGAAAATGCACGAATATGACATAAAGTGTGCATAAAACATGTAGGTATCATCAATAATATGGCATGGAACATAAGAAATTATCGATACGTCGGAGACGTATCAAGCATCCCCAAGCTTAGTTCTGCTCGTCCCGAGCAGGTAAAACGATAACAAAGATAATTTCTGAAGTGATATGCCATCATAACCTTGATCATACTATTTGTAAGCATATGTAGTGGATGCAGCGATCAAAACAATGGTAATGACATGAGTAAACAAGTGAATCATAAAGCAAAGACTTTTCATGAATAGTACTTCAAGACAAGTATTAATAAGTCTTGCATAAGAGTTAACTCATAAAGCAATAAATCAAAGTAAAGGCATTGAAGCAACATAAAGGAAGATTAAGTTTCAGCGGTTGCTTTCAACTTGTAACATGTATATCTCATGGATAATTGTCAACATAGAGTAATATAACAAGTACAATATGCAAGTATGTAGGAATCAATGCACAGTTCACACAAGTGTTTGCTTCTTGAGGTGGAGAGAGATAGGTGAACTCGACTCAACATAAAAGTAAAAGAATGGTCCTTCAAAGAGGAAAGCATCGATTGCTATATTTGTGCTAGAGCTTTTATTTTGAAAACATGAAACAATTTTGTCAACGGTAGTAATAAAGCATATGAGTTATGTACATTATATCTTACAAGTTGCAAGTCTCATGCATAGTATACTAATAGTGCCCGCACCTTGTCCTAATTAACTTGGACTACCGGATCTTTGCAATGCACATGTTTTGACCAAGTGTCACAATGGGGTACCTCCATGCCGCCTGTAGGAGAAAGCTCGCATTTTGGATTTCTTGCTTTTGATTATTCTCAACTTAGACATCCATACCGGGACAACATGGACAACAGATAATGGACTCCTCTTTAATGCATAAGCATGTGGCAACAATTATTATTCTCATATGAGATTGAGGATATATGTCCAAACTGAAACTTCCACCATGAATCATGGCTTTAGTTAGCGGCCCAAAGTTCTTCTCTAACAATATGCATGCTCCAACCATGAAGGTGGTAGATCTCTCTTGCTTTAGACAAGACGGACATGCATAGCAACTCACATGATATCCAACAAAGAATAGTTGATGGCGTCCCCGTAAACATGGTTATCGCACAACAAGCAACTTAATAAGAGATAAAGTGCATAAGTACATATTCAATACCACAATAGTTTTTAAGCTATTTGTCCCATGAGCTATATATTGCAAAGGTGAATGATGGAATTTTAAAGGTAGCACTCAAGCAATTTACTTTGGAATGGCGGATAAATACCATGTAGTAGGTAGGTATGGTGGACACAAATGGCATAGTGGTTGGCTCAAGTATTTTGGATGCATGAGAAGTATTCCCTCTCGATACAAGGTTTAGGCTAGCAAGGTTATTTGAAACAAACACAAGGATGAACGGTACAGCAAAACTCACATAAAAGACATATGGTAAACATTATAAGACTCCATACCGTCTTCCTTGTTGTTCAAAACTCAATACTAGATGTTATCTAGACTCTAGAGAAACCAAATATGCAAACCAAATTAACAAGCTCTAAGTATTTCTTCATTAATGGGTGCAAAGTATATGATGCAAGAGCTTAAACATGAGCACAACAATTGCCAAGTATCACATTATCCAAGACATTATAGCAATTTACTACATGTATCATTTTCCAATTCCAACCATATAACAAATTAACGAAGAAGAAACTTCACCATGAATACTATGAGCTAAGAACACATGTGTTCATACGAACCAGCGGAGCGTGCCTCTCTCCCACACAAGCATGATGAACTTATTCAAACATAAACAAAAACAAACAGACGCTCCAAGTAAAGTACATAAGATGTGACGGAATAAAAATATAGTTTCGGGGAGGAACCGGATAATGTTGTCGATGAAGAAGGGGATGCCTTGGGCATCCCGAAGCTTAGACGCTTGAGTCTTCTTAGAATATGCAGGGGTGAACCACCGGGCATCCCCAAGCTTAGAGCTTTCACTCTCCTTGATAATATTGCATCATACTCCTCTCTTGATCCTTGAAAACTTCCTCCACACCAAACTCGAAACAACTCATTAGAGGGTTAGTGCATAATAAAAATTCACATGTTCAGAGGTGACACAATCATTCTTAACACTTCTGGATATTGCATAAAGCTACTGGACATTAATGGATCGAAGAAATTCATCCAATATAGCGAAAGAGGCAATGCGAAATAAAAGGCAGAATCTGTCAAAACAGAACAGTCCGTAAAGATGGATTTTATTAGGCCACCAGACTTGCTCAAATGAAAATGCTCAAATTGAATGAAAGTTGCGTACATATCTGAGGATCATGCACGTAAATTGGCTTAATTTTCTGAGCTACCTACGGGGAGGTAGACCCAGATTCGTGACAGAAAAGAAATCTGTAATCGCGCCAGTAATCCAAATCTAGTACTTACTTTACTATCAAAGACTTTACTTGGCACAACAAAACATAAAACTAAGATAAGGAGAGGTTGCTACAGTAGTAAACAACTTCCAAGACACAAATATAAAAAAAAATACTGTAGCAAAATAACACATGGGTTATCTCCCAAGAAGTTCTTTCTTTATAGCCATTAAGATGGGCTCAGCAGTTTTAATGATGCATGTGACGCCCCCAAACCGGTACCATGAGGATCCCAGCGAACCCGCCGAAATCCGCACGATATCAATTCAGAGACGCCCTCCGACACGACGTGCGCGATGAAT
Organism: Lolium rigidum; assembly: GCF_022539505.1. Classification (NCBI taxonomy): domain Eukaryota; kingdom Viridiplantae; phylum Streptophyta; class Magnoliopsida; order Poales; family Poaceae; genus Lolium; species Lolium rigidum. The sequence continues at coordinate 4,396 of NW_025901372.1, forward strand.
CACACACGTGATGCCAGAGGAATTAACACGAGCGGTAACATTACAACAGGATTACAATAGAGCCCACAAGATACATATATTACAACAACGACTCCAACGAGTCAAGATACAAATATACAGTACAAAGATCAGAATCATACAGAATATCGAATACGTCCGAGTACGGACAAGATACAAATTGGACTAATAGTCCTGAAGATAACCAGTGGCGTCCATAACCCTGCCCAGGCCAAGCCGGAAGGGTAACCTTGCTAACGTCATCATCTCGTACCTGTCAAAGTCGGGCCATCGGTTGCCGACAAGAGGGAGGAAGCAAAGAGAAAGGGAAAAGGCGAGAGTAAGTACCAAGGAACGAACTCCGGCACGTACTTAGCGAGACTCGGAAATGGCTATGCTCGCCGAGCGAGTATATATATATATCGCCCAGGGCTATATGGTAGGTTTAGCGGCAGCAAAACTATAACCAATAGAGACACACTACAACATCCGTCTACTCGGATAAGATACGAGAGCGCATAAGGTAACGAGATAAATACTACACAAGCATAACCCAGCCGATTACACATATCCCCTTCAACAATTGCGAAGAGGCAATGTAAAAGGCACTCAACGGTGGACAATTTTTATTAGGTATCGGTTGTAGTAATGCTATATTACTAATCAAGTTATTAGCAAATTATTATCAACAACATAAAGGTGTAAGTTGTTCTATGATCAAGCTATACAATTCCAAGTCGTCCATAACCGCGGACACGGCTTATCGATAAGATTTACACCCTGCAGGGGTTGCCCAAATGTAACCATACGCATGCTCGACCCACTTACGACAGGTGGATGTCTCACAACAAGACCGTTCCCAGTTCAACAAGAAAGTCTAGGGGGCCACCCGACTAAGCTACCCGTAACGAAGTCCGGCCGTACTCCGAAGCGGACTCAGGGTTTGCGACGGCGGCTAGGCGTGCGAACCACACGCTTTCGCTAAACATCCCGCGGGGTACAGTACAGAAGTAAACACCCGAAGGAAACAGTAATAAACACCCGAAGGCAACAATAATAAACACCCGAAGGCAACAGTAAGTAAAGCATGGCATACATGGCATAGGCAAATAAAACCAAGGTTGTGGCCCCCTTTTCAACAGACTTGAGAAATGGTAATGGGTGAGGGGGGGTCCCAATAATCGTCCCCACGCATGGGTAGAGCGCTCAATCTCGGAACAGATAACAAGAACTCGGGTCCTAGGGGACATTAGCGAGTCAAAGTTCCGATGCTTTCGCAAAGGGGCTCACAGATGCCTCTGCTTACAATTTTAGTTGTTAACAAATAAGTAAAGCATGTGTATCTCCAACAACTGATATAGCATGTGATAACCTCCCAACAACCCAACATATCCCGATAACAAATCGAGATAAACAACAGATCCTAAACACGCCTACGACTCGCAAGGCTCAAACATCAAGCAACGGCTATGGATAAGGAATGGTACATATAGGATTATTATGGTAAACAAGTGGAATAGGACACGTGACTCGATAAAGAATCGCAACATAAGGATAGCAGTGCGAGGGAGAGAGTAAAATAGGTGAAGAGAGAGGGCTCGCCTGTGAAAAGCTGCAGAAGAACTTGTCGGAGAACTCATCGTATCTCACATCAACACTTCGTGATCCTATCCGGGAAGAAGCAAATGCTGGTACACACAACGGATGCAAGTCTTACAACTACGGGTAAAGAAGATCCAGCATGATCAAGATGATATGCATGACATGGCATGTATGATGCGATGCATTTATCCAACTTAAGCGGGATCGGAATCCCGAACAAACAAATTAAGGTTGGGGTTGCATTTCTACCGGCAAAGTTAATGGTTGATTAGCATGGCATAGCATGGCAGGGGTGAGATACTTCAATATTAAACGGAGCGGGGAATCCCTAGTCGGTATCCGAAATACTCCGCATGTATGTGAGGTGAAATGCACGAACTATCAACGCGCGACATGATGCGAGATGCAAACAGATGAATGGATGGCATATTAATGTTCAGCACATTTTTCTGATCAATTTTCATATATAACACTTTGCATTTCGATAAACAGTTTGAAAGATATGATTTATGCAAGATTTGGCACATATATGCAATTTTCAGAAAATAGGAAAAGCCTGGGCGTTTCTCACCGAAGAGATAGCCAGCCAGAGACACTGACGCGCGGGTCCAGGAGCTGACTTGGCGGCTGACTGGGATGGTGGGTCGGAACAGAACCTGCAGGGGGTTTTCCAGAAAACGGACAAAGCCAGGGGCCGCGGGTTAAGATGTAGAAACATGGAGGTGCCTTTTTGCAAAACGCTCAGATCTGGATCTGGGGAGATATTCTCACCGAGGTTGGGCTAGCTGCGGACGCTGACAGGTGGGGCCCGTGACGCCTGCGCGGCGCCAGCATGGCGGATGACGTGGAGACCAAGCGTGCACGCACAGAAGGTGCTCGACACGGTGACGCCGCGCGTGTTCCAGGAAGGCGTGGTCACCGCGGCGAGGCGAGGCAGAGAGCGGGCGACGCAGGTCATCCCCGGATGCGAAGAAGAGGGCGACGGGTGCGCCTCGTCGGCGCAGACCAAGGGGAGGTGGCGCCGGGTGAGGGGGACCGTCGGGTGATGCCGGCGGTGATCATCTGCGGCGGGGGGGAGAAGCGGTCAACGGCGAGAAAACGAACCATGAGGAGAGCGAGAGGGAAAGGAGGTCGAGGGGATGCGGACGTTTACCCGGAAGACAAAAACGCGGCCGAGGGCGCCGGAGGTTCACTAGCGGCGCCGGAATCTTCATCGGAACGGGGCAGGTCGGAGAAGGAAACGGCGGTTTGCCGTCGATTTAGACCAGGCTGGGACGATTCCTTGGATGGGGATGGAGAGGAAGGTGAGGCGGTTCTGGTGGTGGTCTCGGTTCGGCGCGGGGCGGCCGGAAGCAACGGCGAGGAGGAGCTTCTGCGGTGGTTTCGCCCGGTGGTGCTCGTTTGGGAGAAACCCTCTCCTTTTCTCTGCTTCTTTCGTGCAGAAGGGGAAAAACGAAAGGAGGAGGCGGAGTGGTTGGGAAGATAAGGAGGAGCAGGCGTGGTCCAGAAGAAAAAGCGAGGGGTGGAGCGCGTGAGGGAGGAGGTGGCCACAGCCGCTGTCGCTGTCCAGGAGCTCACGCTCCTGGCGTGAAGGGAAAGACGACGAGGTGAGGCACGTCTCCTCGCCGAAGGGGTACGGGCCAAAAGGAGGAAGGGGCGTGGATGTTGGGCTGGGCTGAGGAAGAGACTGCGGGACTGGCCCGTGCTGCTGCTGAGATGGGCTGCTGAAAAGGAGAGAGGGAGTTGGCAAGGCCTGGCCGCCGGGGAAGAAGGTGGCCTGCCAGGGAGAAAGGGGAAGGTTTTTATTTTGAAAACGTTTTCTCTTTAATTTTAAAACTGGTTCATAAATCCTTTTCAAATTAAACCCAAACAGCAGAGTTTAATTGGAATTTAAAACATTTTAAAAACTTTATATATTTTTATAGTTTTGGTTTTATAGTTTTGTTAAATGAGAAGACATGAGGTTTATATAGAAATCATATGAGAGGAAAACAAAACAAAAAATAATAATAATTTAAGGTTTATAAAAATAATTTTGTTTGATAAAAACATGGATGATATGATGCATATGCCATGATGATGCACAAAAGAAAACAACAAACAATTCTAATGTGGGTGCTACCCGGGGCCGTTACAATCGACACCACTAACAAGGAATCTCGCCCCGAGATTCCACGTCAAGCCAAGGGGGAGTTGGTTAAACTATCGAGTCTTCTTGTACCATGTTGACAATCACCCGACCTCGAGGTGGAACCTTCTTCTAGCGAAGTGTTGATCTTCTCGACACCACTAACAAGAAGTCTTGCTCCAGCTTGGGTGGTCGACACCACCAACAAGAAGTCGTTGTTCCGATGACGATGATGACTCCGGAGAAATAAAGAAAGGCGTAACAGTCACACAGATCCACCAATTCATCGTAACAAGAGCGAATAATAAGAGTAGTCGGTATGGTGATCAGCCCATCCCGCACTCAAAGTATTACTCTGCACATGAATAGAAGAGTCGTGTAACAGCTCCCAGGATTCTGATTGACGATATCGACAAGCATTGTCAGCAAAGATTCGATTGGGTCAAAGCACAAGGAATTGAAGAGGGATCACAAAGTAAGGATGATATCAATCAGAGATGAGAAGATTGCCGTCGGTGATGTACTTCTGTCGGAAGGTCTGCAGAGATCGGTCCTATTAGGTTAAAGCAGAGATCGTCCAACCCGCGTTGAAACCTAAGACTCGGAGAACTCGGATAAGGGAGAAGACTCAAAACTCGCAAAGATAAGAGGAGAAAGAATTCAGGTAAGGAGAAAATCAGAACTAATCAGATCTATCCAACGAGTTTTAGAAAATAGTTTTTAACACTAGACACAACCACGTTGGCAAGGTTATCCTACAGGCTGGACTAGTGGGGTACCGTCAACCTGAGGCTCTGATACCAACTTGTGACGCCCCGGAACCGGTACCATGAGGATCCCAGCGAACCCGCCGAAATCCGCACGATATCGATTCAGAGACGCCCTCCGACACGACGTGCGCGATGAATCACACACGTGATGCCAGAGGAATTAACACGAGCGGTAACATTACAACAGGATTACAATAGAGACCACAAGATACATATATTACAACAACGACTCCAACGAGTCAAGATACAAATATACAGTACAAAGATCCGAATCATACAGAAGATCGAATACGTCCGAGTACGGACAAGATACAAATTGGACTAAGAGTCCCGAAGATAACCAGATGGCGTCCATAACCCTGCCCGAGGCCAAGCCGGAAGGGTAACCTTGCTAACGTCATCATCTCGTACCTGTCAAAGTCGGGCCATCGGTTGCCGACAAGAGGGAGGAAGCAAAGAGAAAGGGAAAAGGCGAGAGTAAGTACCAAGGAACGAACTCCGGCACGTACTTAGCGAGACTGGAAATGGCTATGCTCGCCGAGCGAGTATATATATATATCGCCTGGGGCTATATGGTAGGTTTAGCGGCAGCAAAACTATAACCAATAGAGACACACTACAACATCCGTCTACTCAGATAAGATACGAGAGCGCATAAGGTAACAGATAAATACTACACAAGCATAACCCGACCGATTACACATATCCCCTTCAACAATTGCGAAGAGGCAATGTAAAAGGCACTCAACGGTGGACAATTTTTATTAGGTATCGGTTGTAGTAATGCTATATTACTAATCAAGTTATTAGCAAATTATTATCAACAACATAAAGGTGTAAGTTGTTCTATGATCAAGCTATACAATTCCAAGTCGTCCATAACCGCGGACACGGCTTATCGATAAGATGTACACCTGCGGGGGTTGCCCAAATGTAACCATACGCATGCTCGACCCACTTACGACAGGTGGATGTCTCACAACAAGACCGTTCCCAGTTCAACAAGAAAGTCTAGGGGGGCCACCCGACTAAGCTACCCGTAACGAAGTCCGGCCGTACTCCGAAGCGGACTCAGGGTTTGCAACGGCGGCTAGGCGTGCGAACCACACGCTTTCGCTAAACGTCCCGCGGGGTACAGCAGAAGTAAACACCCGAAGGCAACAGTAATAAACACCCGAAGGCAACAATAATAAACACCCGAAGGCAACAGTAAGTAAAGCATGGCATACATGGCATAGGCAAATAAAACCAAGGTTGTGGCCCCCTTTTCAACAGACTTGAGAAATGGTAATGGGTGAGGGGGGGTCCCAATAATCGTCCCCACGCATGGGTAGAGCGCTCAATCTCGGAACAGATAACAAGAACTCGGGTCCTAGGGGACATTAGCGAGTCAAAGTTCCGATGCTTTCGCAAAGGGGCTCACAGATGCCTCTGCTTACAATTTTA